>NC_058418.1:59107005-59134638 GCF_002201575.2 Neomonachus schauinslandi | reverse complement strand
GGGGGGAAACTGAGGTGCAGAGGGCTGGTCCAGGGGGTGGCAGGAGCAGACTTGTGTGGGAAGAATAGAGAGCTCCATCATGAGCATGTTGTGCTTGAGGTTCTCAGCACCCTGGTGGATATGGGACCATGGTGGTTAGGGAGGGGTAGGGTCATCAGAATCAGAGCTGCCCCAGAGAGGCAGTGAGCTTAGCAGAGCTCTGGGCACTCCAAGATGGAGGCCTGGGAGGAGGGCACAGCAGAATGGAAGAGACAGACCCTAAGAGGTCGAGGAGCCCTCAGAGAAGGACTCGACATGAGGGTATTAGTGAGGGAGTTTCAGTGGGAGTCAGAGGGCTAAAACAGGATGCAGTGAGAGGCTGGCTGTAATGCGAGCATAGGTGGGTCAGGAACTATAGCTACTGGGGTCCAGCTCCTACAGCCCCTATCTGCTGACGGGAGTGATCCCCAGAGGAGGGAATGCAGAACAGAAGGCCCGGGGATGTGCCAGGGGTGGGGTCAAGCACAGCCAGAGGGCAGGAGAGAGGTGGTAAGGTTGTCTCTGTGAAATGGTCCATGGCCACAACAAGGCCCACCTTGAGGGGCTGTAAGTACAAGGAGAGCGCTTGCTGAGAAAAGGCCTGGTTAGGGAGGAAGGGGGTTCTGATAGTCCAGCAGGGATGACAGGTCAGATGCTGGGCTGGCCAAGCTCAGAGCCCACACAGCATCAGGAAGCAAACCCCCCGCAGATGATCAGAAATGATGAGGAGATGAGGTGACCTAGAGGTCAGAGATGAGGAGGGGGGCAGGGTGACCCAGGGTGAAGAGATGAGGAGGGGGATAGGCTAGCATAGGGGTCAGAGATGAGGAGAGGATGGGCTTGTCCTTGTTTTTATCTCAGCAAGAATCTGTTTAGCGATAAAGGTGATGGTGACCAGCTTTCTTGTCTCTTGATCCACAGAAGGTGGAGACCCTGTGGCCCCAGACACCTCAAAGATGCTGAAACTGGCTGAGCAGTGTCTGGAGAGGGCCCAGTCGACAGCTGCCAAGCTTGGTGGGTCTCCAGCAGATTTCCCTAGGGCATTCCCCCACAAGTCTGCATCTCTGTGGGACACTGGACTCCATGCTGCCCCTTGCTTATGTACGTCTTGCAGGGAAAACGCACCTGAAGCCAGCCATGCCTGTGGCTGCTCCTGGCCCCTCATCTACCAGCCGACATCGCCGGGTGTACTCGGATGAAGGGGGGAGACTATCTCCGTTTCTGCCGCCCGAGATCTTCCAGAAGCTTCAGGCGGCAGAGTCACAAAGTTCTAAGAAGTAAGAAGGGGCCAAATGGAAGGTGGGCTGAGCCTGGGTTTAAAGTCCAGACAAAGGGAGCTAACCACAATGGTTTTAGTTAAAATGGGTCTGAGAATGGAAACAGCCTCGTGCTTGACAAAAACAAATGCAGATCCCCTTTGGACAGAAGCATGTGCACGAATCGCACACAGTCAGGTATAAGCAAGCATAGAAAGAAACCAGAAACTTCAAGAATAAGAGCAGAAACAGCCTGGAAGTATTCAGGTGGAATTAGCAGACGTTTCGCTAAACTGCCATGCTCTCTACATTTACAGAAGTAAAAAGCAAGTTTGAAAATAATGCCAGGGGACAAAAAAAACATAAAATCTGACCCAGCAAATAAAGAACCAAGTAGAAACAAAAATATAATACCAAAATTGTTTTTAAAAACTAACTGAAAGGGGCGCCTGGGTGGCTCAGCTGGTTAAGCGACTGCCTTTGGCTCAGGTCATGATCCTGGAGTCCCGGGATCGAGTCCCGCATCGGGCTCCCTGCTCGGCAGGGAGTCTGCTTCTCCCTCTGACCCTCCTCCCTCTCATGCTCTCTGTCTCTCATTCTCTCTGTCTCAGATAAATAAATAAAATCTTCAAAAAAAAAAAAAAACTAACTGAAAACAATAACGACAAATCATATCCTGCAGGGAGAGTCCACACATGCACACAAAAATGAGTGGTCGGTTTTTAACAGAGCAGACATAGTTGTGGAAAGAATGAGTGAATTGGTTAAAGGGTCAATAGACCCCCAGAATGACTCACAGAGGGGAGAGAAAAAAGAAAGTCTGAGAGAAAGATAGAAGATCTAACACAAGATTATTGGAGTTCCAGGAAAAGAAAAGGAAGAAAATGGGAGAGGCATTATTTGAAGAGCTAACAGGACATAAGTTTCTGGAACTGAGAAAAACGGTCAGATACAAGAATCCCCACTAGGACAGATAAGGCCTGGCTCCTCGTGGCCCTGGTGCTGCCAAGCCTCCGGGTCCACTGCCGCCCAGAGGTCCCAGGCCCTCACTTCTGCATGTGCAGTTTGGGGGCAGGACCAGGCACAAGACCTCCATCCCAGGACAAATTTTCCCTCAGCTGGAGTCCTCACAACTGACCCTCTCCCACCATGAAAGCATGAAGACCTGTGAGGCCAAAAGTCTCAGTGCGGGGTCGGGGGTAGCTTTTGGCGGCCATTTCTACCAAGTAGACAGGGTTCTCTATTTAATGGGTGGCAGACTCATCCAGTTGTTTGGCTCACATGAGTCCTTTAAAAAGTTTCATGTTGTTGCCAAACACGTATAACTGATCTGCAAAAAGTACGATGTCCAGCTTCTCTTGAAAGATCAGAGATCGGGCGCCTGGGTGGCTCAGTTGGTTAAGCGACTGCCTTCAGCTCAGGTCATGATCCTGGAGTCCTGGGATCGAGTCCCACGTCGGGCTCCCTGCTCAGCAGGGAGTCTGCCTCTCTCTCTGACCCTCCCCCCTCTCATGCTCTCTATCTCATTCTCTCTCTCAAATAAATAAATAAAAAAAAATCTTTAAAAAAAAAAAAAAAAAAAAAAAAAAAAAAAGAAAGATCAGAGATCTTAGCAACGGCAGGTCCAGGTCAGCAGGGCAGGGTCTCCAGTCCACCCCAGACTTCCTCCCTCCTTTTCATTTCCTGCCTGCCCCCACCACCACCTGCTCACCTTCTGGTCTCAGGGCACACTCAGGGAGGGTCTTCAGGTCACCAGAGCATTCCAGAGCTTCCTGGGGCCTGGACAGCAGCTCGTCACTATTTCCAGGGAGCTGACACCTCTGGAGGAGGCCTCTCTGCAGAATCAGAAGCTGAAGGCTGCCTACGAGGCACGGATGGCCCGTCTGGACCCCAGCCAGGCCATGCAGAAGACATCCCTGGTGAGTGGGTCTCAGGGAGGGTCTGGGTTGGTGGTGGAAGAGGAGTAGGCCTTATCTTCTCCTTCCCCTCCGAGACCCTGTCTCTGCAGCGGCAGATGATGGAGAACCTTGTGATCGCCAAAGCCCGGGAGGAGACAGTATCCTTTCCCTCCAACCCTGGTGTCCCGAGCTGAGCAAGAAGGGGGTGAGGTGGGAAGTGAAGGGCCGGAGTGGGGACAGAATTCGTCCAGCTTCGGAGAGGCATGACCTTGAGGGACGGCTCCTGCCCTGCCCGCGTCCGCACAGGCCCTCCTGTTCCTCCTAGCACCCACGGGCCCCTCTCCAACCGTCCAGTCGGCTAGGGCTTGCTTCGTTCCCTGAGCGAGCACCAGTCCTCAGGCCTGCTGCCTCCTGTGCCCCGCCTGGCCTGACCATACCCCCGGATGCCTGGGGACTCAGTGCGGGCGGGCGGGGGTGCTGCCCCACCAGACTCGGCCTTGACTCTGCCGCCCCAGCTGCAGAGGAAGATGGAGGAGCGCCGGCTGCGGCTCCAGGAGGCAGCCAACAGGTGCGTCTCCTCCCGTTGGTCTGGGGACAGCCGAGAGGACTGGTGGGGACTTCCACACCCACCCCCCAGCCCTAAGGTGCCCCACTTCGTCTTTCACCCCAGGAGGTTCTGCAGTCAAGTTGCCCTGAGCCCAGAGGAGCGGGAGCAGCGGGCCCTCTATGCCGCCATCCTCGAGTACGAGCAAGACCATGTGAGTGCCGGGAGCTGTGACTGGGGCTGTCATGGCTTGCTGTTCCCAGGGCCTGTTGGTGTTGGGTCTTCCTATGCCCCAGGGAGGGCACGGACAGTGTGGTGCTGGTCTTCTGGGGTGCAGCCTTGGCGAGGGGGCACGCAGGGACCTGGCCATGCTCTCCAAAGTCCTGCCTTGCAGGACTGGCCGAAGCACTGGAGGGCCCAGCTCAAGAAGAGCCCAGGGGACCTGTCGCTAGTGACCAGCCTGGTCACCCACCTGCTCAGGTACTAGGGCCTTCCACCCCCCTACCTCCTGGTTGGCCCTGAAGGCAGGCAGACGAAAGGACCAGAAAGGAAAGGGACAGAGAGGAGATCGGGGGTGACTGTACGGGGCGCCCACAGGCTCCCTCGGAAGGGCTGGGGTTGCAGACGTCCCATCCAGCCACCCTCGTGGTCTTTTCAGCAGCCGCCTTCTGCCTTCTCAGGGGGGTGGGTCAGACCCTATCTGCCACAGTTACTCACAAGGAAACTGCAAGCGTCACTCCTCCGAAATGTGTCCGGTGGGGCCCCGTGGTGGGCAGGTGGACGGCAGGTGAGGGCGTGGCCACGGCACTGCACCCCCACACCTCTTCCTGTGCTCGCAGCATTCCCGACCACCCCATCTCGCAGCTCCTGAAGAAGCTCCAGTGTGCAGTGTACCGGGCGCTGTACCCCGTCGTGAGCAGGGCTGCCGTTGGTGCTGCCTCTGCCCCCGGCTGCCGTTCCTTGCCCCCGGACGCCGACGGGCTGCTGGCTCCGGGAAGCCGGCGGCTCCGGCCCTCGCAGAGCCTCTACTGCATGCTCTCCCCTGCGGAGCCCAGCCTGGCCCCGCGGCCCCCAGACGGCACTCAGGCTGGCCCCCCAGACAGAGGGCCAGACAGCAGCCCTGCCAGGCCCCCCTCACCCCTGGCACACAGCTTGACCGGTGTGCAGAGCAAAGACAGCTCCTTTGAAGACCTCGAACACTTCTTGGCTACTTCTGAGGGGTGGGGCCGGGGGCGTGGGAGGCCGCCTGAGCCCCAAACAACGGGGGTGAAGGAGGAGCCGCTGCTGGAGCAGCTGAAGAGCACTGTGAAGGACATACACAACGCCATCGGTGAGGGCCAGCGTGCCCACAGGACGGGGGGGCGGGGGGAGCTGCTCCACCTCTGAAGCCTGTGCCCCTCAGAAGGCTTTTCACAGGCGGAGGATGGGCCCTGGGGAGGACAGGCTTTCCTCTGATTGGCGGCCAGCCACGCTGGATCTGCAGAGCCGTCCCTGTCCGCCCTTCTCTGGGGCAAACTCCGTGTTTAGCAGACAGGAAGGCACCCTGCTCTGAGAGCAGCTGGAACCAGCTGTGGGCCCGAGGTCTCCCCAATCCCGAGTTGTCTGCTTCCTGGACTGCACTGGGAAGGGTTTGGGGAAGGGTCTGCTGTCAGATCCTCTGCCCACCAGGTGGTCCTGGCCCGTAGGGTTGGACTCAGGTCATTCTAAAGCAAGGAGGACCATCAGGTGTGTGCAGCCTGGTGGTGACAATTTTGAGATTTTTTCCATTTTGAGAATAGTGTGTGGATTCCCTAAGGGTCGGCGTCTAGGGTGGCTGGTGACTCCCAAGTCCCTTCCAAGGAGGAAGGTTTTCAGGGTTTCCTAAAAACCAGTGAGGGAGTCTCAACAGGCGGCTTGGAATGCCTTTCAAGGTCACCTGGATGGGTCTCCCATCTCCCTGGGTCTCAGGTCTTGTTTTAGATATGCTTCTAAAGTTCTTCAGGTTCCTGCAGTTTGGAGTACAAACCCCTTCAGAGAGAGGCTGTCCTTTGCCTTCCTCAGCCTGTCTTCTTAGTTCCTCGGGGGAGCGGGGCATGCTTCTGTGAGCTCCTGGGTGCTCTGCCCCCGGACTCCGTGGACACGGAAGTGGGAAGCTTGAGGGGAGTGGAGGGAGGTTCAGGCAGACCCCCACCCCACTGAGCCGGAACACTGTGGCGCTGTCCACACGGAGGGTGGGAGAGGAGGGGGCGGCTGTGGGGCCCACTTGGGCACCCCAGGCTGGCTGGGGATGACCTCCAGGGGCTGCCAGCCTGGGGCTGGAGGGCCCAGCCGTCCCCACAGCGCCATTGTGCCGGCTCTGCTCCCGGCAGACAGGCTGCTCTCGCTGACCCTCCTGGCTTTCGAAGGCCTGAACGTGGCCGCCTCCAAGGACCGGTGTCTGGCCTGCATCGAGGAGCCCTTCTTCTCTCCACTATGGCCCCTGCTGCTGGCACTCTATAGGTACGTTCCCAGTTCCAGTCCCCATGGATGGCCCCCGGGGCACCCTTCCAGCTGGTGCTTCACTCTCAGGCCATCCTCAGATGCCTCACCCACGCCCCTGTGACTCGGGGTGTAGCTAGCTTTACCTAGCCCTGCCTCCGTCCCTGGGGCAGAGCCCCTGGGCAGCTGAACCTGGCCTCTCTCTGCCCCAGGAGTGTGCACCGCCTCCGGGAGGCCACCCTGAGCAGGAGCATGGAGCTCTACAGGAGTGCACCCCCAGCCGCCATAGGCATTCCCAGGAAGCTCCTCCCCCGGGACCTGGAGGCCACGGGAGCTGGTCCCTACCCCTACTGTGCTGCAGCCCAAGAGCTGGGCTTGCTGGTCCTGGAGAGCTGCCCCCAGAAGAAGCTGGAGTGCATCGGTGAGGGGTTGCAGTTTGGGAGGACAGAAGGGGGAACATGCTCAGATACGGTTCCATCCTACAGGTGACCTGGAGTCTCTGTTTGCCCTGAGCTGCAGACCCTCCTCCCGTCAAGTGGGGGTGTGTCTCACGGGCCATAACGGTGTGAGGGCACGATCGGGAGGGAGCTTCTCAGGGTGGGTGCCTGAGACTTGCTGTGGCCTCTGGGCTGTCCTGGGACCGGCTCCGCTCAGCCCTCTCTTAAAGCCTCACTTCTGTGCCACAGTGCGGGTCCTGCGGGTCATCTGTGCCTGTGCCGAGGATTACTACCAGGCCCAGGAGGCTGCCCCTGAGACCAGACCCCCAGTGGGTGCCGCAGCCATGTGAGTCCCAAAAACAGACTGGGATGGGCACTGAGCATGTGGGGGACTGCCTGTAGAGGCCTGAGGGAGAGAGAACCCTCCTGTCCTGCCCCAAGCAGCGGGACTGCAGTTCCTGCCTGGGTTCTGGGCCCCTGGGCCCCAGAATCCCGCTGCTACAGTGAGCTTTGCAAGGCTCATCGTCCAGCAGAGTACCCATGTCCACCAGGGGCGTGGGCTCCAGCCCCCGTAAACGATGCATTCCCGCCCCTCTGGGCAGGACTTCTTAGGAGTTAGGGAACACCTGACTAATCTGGTGAAATTTAGGGTTGCTTGTCCCAACAGCACGTGCTTGGTCCCTCAGTTGCACACTTTGGGGGAAAAGCCCCAGCCTCAGTGAAGAGCTTGCTCCCTGTGCTAAGCCCCCACACCTGGGGTTCCTGTATCATCCCTGCCCCCACTATCCTGAGGTGAGGCAGGGGGTCTTCTCTACCTGGATCTGCGATGCCTGGTTCTATCTGTCTTATCTGAACCCTCCTGGGGCCAGCAGCCTCTTGCCCTGGCCCCCATTTGGGGCTCCCAGCTCCTCAGCACCTGCAGGGGCTCTTTCTGTTGCCACCCTGCCCCAGGGACCAGTGTTATAATGAAGGCACCTGTCATTTGAACCTGGCGGGTGGGTTTTAGCACCTACTACACCCAAGGGCCTGGAGGTAATGGGCAGGTAGAAGCTAGAGTTGAGCATGAGATCAGCAAGCAAGAGCTCCACCCAAGGAGAAAGAGACAGATGGTTGGTGGTCATACTCAAGCCATCGTTTTTGCTTGATGCCCTTCCCAGAGACCACCAACCCGTGGGCCCCGTGGGCCCCGTGGGCCAGGGTTCTGCGTGCCCTGGAGGGCCTCCGTTGGCACCTTTTTAGCTCCCCTAGATGCCTCTTGTGGGGGATCTCAGGTGCCTGGCTCCGATCCCGGGTGTCAGCAGGCTGCCTCGACGTGGGCCATCCCCTCCATTATCCTGCTCCCCAGGTGTGGGCAGCCTTGTGGGGCAGCCCCACACGTGCACTGTGGGGGCATCGCCTCGTCCAGCCGTGGGCTCCGGAGCACAGGGGTCCCATTCAGGGATGGCCTTGCTGCCTGTAGGGACTGCCCTGCGTCCACTCCCAACTCCCCCACGCAGGCGGGCAGGAGGGGCGCAGGGAGAGCAGCTGGTCAGCCCTGGACCACTCCACAGGCCGAGCTGGGGGCTGCAGGGTTTGGGGGATTGAGCAGCCATGCTGGGCCCAGGAGCCTACCGGCCAGCCGTGCCTCTGCCCAACAGCGGTGCCGACGACCTGCTGCCCATCTTGTCCTTTGTGGTGCTGAGAAGCGGTCTCCCCCAGTTGGTGTCAGAGTGTGCAGCTCTGGAGGAGTTCATCCATGAGGGGTAGGAGCCCCCGGCTGGAGTCAGGCCAGCATGGTGCACTGAGCACGTGCTCCCAGGTCGGGGGTCCACCTGCGCACATGGCCCATGGTCCCCTCTGCCAGTCCCTTCCCACTTCCCCTTGCTCAGCATAGTGCTTGGACAGGACCTGGGTGGGGGGGCCATCCCTTGAGCAGCATCTGCCTGGGGAGTGGGCTATCCTCTAGCCCAGCCTCCCTGACAGACCCCTGTGGGACCTCAGCATCCAGGTCCTGCCCCATGAGGGCAGACACCCCTTCCAAAGTGCTGGGGGCCTCCTTGCATCCCCTGGAGGTGACAGATGCTGCCTGGGCCCACCTCTCCACAGGTACCTGATTGGAGAGGAGGGTTACTGCCTGACGTCACTACAGAGTGCCCTGAACTACGTGGAGCTACTGCCCCGGGGGGCCCTGGGCAAGTAGAGGAGGACAGGACCTGCCGAGGACCGTCCAGGAGTCACCTGCTGGGGGGGAGGGGGGCACTAGGCCAGCTGTGGTGGGCTGTGTAGCTCTCACACTTGCCCTAACCTGACATCTGGCCCAGGGACTTGAGACACCGCTGTTCCTCAGAGGCACCAGCTCCTAGGAAGTAGGCCCATCTCTTTCTTGTCTCAGCCTGAGAGGCTCTGTGCACGAACATCAGAGCTCTGGACTCCCCTTGGGGCCCGTACACATGGTCCTCAGCCCCAGCAACTCAGCGGTAGGGAGGGCGCCTTGGGCCTGGCAGAGGGCAGGTCTGGTTTCTCTCCCTTCCCATCCCTGTGACAGTCAGCTTCCAGCACCAGTGGCTTGTTAGTCAAGAAGAGGGCCTGGCCCCATACCCTGCCTCCCACCCAAGGGCTGGGGCCTAGGTGGACTGAAACTGTGCTGTTTACTTATTGGGCATTGATCACTCCATTCTCCTCTGGAGCCCAGGCACCCCCAGGGCACCCACCCGTGTCTGGGGCCTCTGAGCCACCCCGGCCCTTGGCACGGTACGAATTGGACCCCTGGCCACTTCCCATCCCCGCATGTCCCCTTCTGGGTCAGCGTGAACCCAAGGGTCAGTGCCTGCCTGCAGCCCAGTGCCCACTCTGACTGTTACATGCCCTGGGCAGCCACTGACACAGCCAAAAATAAAGAGGTCACTGATATCTCACGCTGCACGGCTTACGTGCTCGCCATTCCACTGACCGTGCGGAGGCCTGAGTAGCACAACCCCTCCCCTGCGGACCAGCAAGAGCCAGACTGTCCCAGAGACCACCTCCCAGACCCTCTGGGGCAGGACATGCTCCACGGGGCCGAGTGGGTTGGGCAGGACCTGGGACTGGACCTCTTGGCCTGCAGGGTCTCGGGAAGCACCTTCATTCTCCAGGTGGGAAACACACATGGGTGTCCTGAGCTGTGATCTGTGTTGCCCCTAAAGAGGAGAAAGCAAGCAGCATCTGCCAGGGAAGGAGGGACCCCTGGCAGACCTGAGTTACCCCTGAGGCAGGTGGTTTGGGCCCAGCCACCCCAGGGGCCAGTTACGGGAGCAGTGTGCAGGTGCCCTGGGGAAAGGCTCTGCGGAGATGGCAACAGCAGTTGGTGTTTATTGGGTGCTTTGCAGGTCTGTCTTCTGAGGACTTCCATGAGGAACTGAGGCAGGAGCAGGGGAAGCACCTTCGCTAGGCTACGTCTCATGATGGCAGAACTGGGTTTGAGCCCAGCTAGCCAACTCAAGAGGCCAACGGGCACCTGCAGTCCAGACCCCACAGTTGGGTGCTGGGCCCAGTGGGCTGGGGCAGGCCAACCCGAATCCCTGGGACAGCTGTTGTCTCTGGAGCTTTTGTGGCCTGTGGTCCTCTGCCTGTCAGTGCTCCCAGAGCAGACAAGCCAGCACCCGCCCAACACCTTGCCTTTGTCTCCCCACCCTTGGCCCCCCTGACATTCTGCTTATGCTCTTGTAAGTGTAGAGTTCTGAGTAACCCAGACCTGGATGAGCACACCAGCCACCATGGAGCCTCGGGAAGAAGAGGTAACATCCCATGGTTCAGTCCTTGGCATTGACGTCTCAAGGATAGGATTTTAAAGGCCGCTGCATAAAGCAGATGGAGGATGAAGATGTGTCTTCAGCTAAGCCTGATAGTGGAAGTACCTGTTGGCTTGGCGCTGGGGACCACACCTCTGGGGATGGGCCCCATACGGGGGGCTGTCTCCTTGGCACCCTGTTCCAGGCGCTACAGTCGGACAGGCTGAGCCCATGACTCTGAGCCCATGGTTCCTCCATAAAATGGATGAATAATCCACTCTTCCACTGGAAATCCTGCAGATCAACAAGAAAAAGGCAGCAGTCCCAAAGAGAAAAAGAGCAAAGGCTATGAACAGATTGTCTACAGAAGAGGAAGGTTTTTTTGTTTGTAGATGTATTTATTTATTAGAGAGCATGCACGAGCAGGGAGGGGGCAGAGGGAGAGGGAGAATCTCAAGCAGAGCAGGGAGTCCGACACAGGGCTCAATCTTATAAACCTGAGACCATGATCTGAGCCAAAATCCAGAGTCAGACAGTTAACCAACTGCACCAGCCAGGCACCTCCAGAGGAGAAAGTTTTAAAAAGCTAATTAGCACAAGAAGTGTTCAAAACTTTAAAAATCAAGAAATGCAAATTAACACAGTAACAAGGTAGAATTTCATGTGCCCTATACTGGTAAAATCCAAAAGCTAGGCAAAGCTGAGCATGGTGGTGTGCAGAAGCTGGAAACCATACACGGGGGCAGGGGGAGGGTTGCAGCAGATTCAAGAACTAGCTGCAGTCCTGGGCCAACGCAAATGCCAAATGACCCTCCAACCTTACGACCAGGTCATGAGAGGACATGTACACAGATGGAGTCAGGCAATGTGGCATCCATCCCCGGGAGGGTCGAGGTGGAATGTGGTGAATGCACGTAGTCCCACATCGATTGCTGTGTAACCAACCACCCCACCTCACCGGCTTAAACACAACAGCAGTCGTTTACTTTGCTCAGGAATCTTCCATTTGGGCAGGGTTCCTTGGAGACAGCCCATCTCTGCACCCCCAGCATCAGCTAGGTCAGCTTCCAGGCTGGGTGACCCAATGTCAGGGATTGGAATCATCTAGAGCTTTGTCCACGCGTCTGCTGTGGATGCTTGTCAGCTAGGACCTCAGTCAGGACTCACAACCACATTCTCAGAACCATGTGAGGCCTGCGTTAGTTTCCTCTGGCCACCATAAACAATGCCACAAACTGAGTCAAGTAAAAAACTAGAAATGTACTAAAGTTCTGCAGGCTAGAATCTGAATTCAGGATGCTGATGGGACTATACTCCCTCAAAGTACTAGAGCAGAATCCTTACTTGCCTCATCCAGCTTCCTGCTCCTACAATCCTTGGCTGGTAGCTGTAAGCAGAGCCCCAATCTCTGTCTTCATCACCATAGGCTTTCTCCCCTACATGCTGTGCCTAAACTTCTCTCTTAACAACATCAGTCGTATTGGATTTAGGGCCCATCCTAATTCAGCATGACTTCATCCTAACTTGATTATATCTGCAAAGAACGTGTTTCCAAATAAGCTCACATTCCCAGGTTCTAGGTGGACACGGATCCGGGGGGACATTATTCAGCTCAGTGCAAGTTCTCTCCATGTGGCCACGGGCTCCCCCACAACATGATGGCTAGACTCCAAGAGCAAACAACTCAAGACAAGGTGTTTTAATGACTTAACCTGGGAAGCCAAACAATGTCACCTCCATACTATGGGTGCAAGCAGGTGCAAAGAAAGACCCGCCCAGTTTCAAGTGTCATACTGAGAAGAGCCACACGTGCCCTAGATTAGCAAGCAACGGTTGAGAGCAGTTGCCTGGAGTCACACACAGCAACAGGACTGAGTGCGGAATCAAAGCAACAGAACCCCATCTACTTCCAGTTGAAGACGCAATCGTGCACGCTGTGGCAGGCTCTGCACCGAGGCTGCGGATTCCCCACACTGCAACAGTTGTCTTAGGGTTGCGGGCTATGACCATGGATGGATGCAATTCAGAGGCCTCGCATCTGAAGACCACGATGAATTCAGTGGTGAACCGAAGGGAGTGGTTAAGCTCCACCCTTCCGCACAGAGGCCGGAGAAGACCAGAAGTTAACTGTCTCCTCATGGCTGGTGTGGCCCTAGGGCTGGGTTCAGTACATCGTAAGTGAAACGCCTCTATGTTGAGTGGTGGCCAGCAAAATGTCTCAAGGAGATCCCCAGCTTGGTTCCAGTATTTTTCTAAAAGTCCCATTTGAAGTATGTGAAGACGCACCTGCAGGGTACTGCCAGGTGAAGGCTCTTATTAAGAGAAAGATCTTTCCAGGCAGGTCCCATCTCAGCAAAGTGGTCTGGAGAGGTGAGGGGCCCAGAAATCAAGGGGCAGAGCCTGCCCAGGGAGGAAGGTCTACAGAAGACCTTCCTCGCATGGAGCTGGGGCCCCAAGGACTCCATCTCTCCCATCCCTCCTCCGCCCAAGTGGCTTTAGCGCACGGGTCAGGCGCCTGGAAACGAGGCTGCCCTAGTTAGGGAGGGGCCTTCACCCCGCCTCAGGGACCCCCGGATGCTGCTCTCAGGGACCAGGAAGCTGAGCCCACAGAAAGACTAAGGCCGCCCCACCCACCTGAGGCTGCTGTTTCAACCACGCAGAGACGCACCTCCCTGGGCTCACGGTGAGCTCTGGGCCCGGGCCGGGGCGCACTGGCAGCACCCGCTTCCGCCCCGGCGACCGCTGCCGGGGCCTAGCTCAGAGGAAGGGGCTGCTCGTACGCACCGTTCCTCGCGCGCCCACCGCGCGCCCGCCCAGGATCCGCCGCGAGCCGCCCGGGGGCCGCGGGTAGGCAGAAGACGCGGGGGCAGGTGCTCCGCCGAGCGGCACAAGGCCCCGCCCCCAGCCCGGCCCACCCGGGTGAGCCGAGGGGGCGGTGCCCGGCGCAAGCCCCGCCCCGAGCGTCACGGCCAAGGCCGGTGGGCGGAGCCGGTGGCAGCGGAAGAGCGCGGCCGCGGGACGGGTCAGAGCGGAGAGGTGGCCGATTGGGCCCCGCTGGGGACCGACAGGTAGAGCGGTCCCTCGCGGGGCCACAGCACGCTCTGGTGGGCGAGGTGGGGGTCTCTCTTCGGGGGGAGACACAGCTGGCGGGGCGGGTCTCCAGGGAAGCGGGGGGCTGTAGATACTGGGGGCCGCTCAGCTGGCGAGGTCGCCGGGCTGTGCGGGGACATGTGGACACTGGGGGGGGCGCTCGGGGGGGCGCACAGCCGGCGGGGGCAGGGTCACCGGGCCGGAGGGGGGTCTGTGGACGCTAGGTGGGGGCTCGGGGGGCCGCACAGCCGGCGGGGAGGGGTCTCTGGTTCCTGACACCGGACCCCCGCCCGCCAGAATGGGCAGCAGCTCGCTGTCCGAGGACTACCGCCTGTGCCTGGAGCGTGAGCTGCGGCGTGGCCGCGCGGGCGTGTGCGGGGACCCATCGCTGCGCGCCGTGCTGTGGCAGATCCTGGTGGAAGACTTCGACCTGCACGGGGCGCTGCAGGACGACGCGCTGGCGCTGCTCACCGACGGCCTGTGGGGCCGCGCCGACCTGGCCCCCGCGCTGCGCGGCCTGGCCCGCGCCTTCGAGCTGCTGGAGCTGGCGGCTGTGCACCTGTACCTGCTGCCCTGGAGGAAGGAGTTCACCACCATCAAGGTAGGGCGCTGGGCCGAGGGGGCGCCCCCGCTCAGGCTGCCGTGTACCGTGGGGCAGAGGGTACCATTGAACAAGGGATTTCATGGGTCTTTAGAGCCGCGTGGCTCTCCAGGGCTCAGAGGGGATTTGGGGCGCTTTGGGGCAGCTCTTGGCCAAGGTGTTCCCCCTCCCCCCCCCCAGGGCTGAAAACATGGTGTGGGCAGAGGCCACCCACCCTGGGTGCCTGCCTCCTGGGGAGATCCTTGCTCCTCAAAGCTTGAATCAGTGCCCTCCCCCAAAGTGGCCTCACAGCCCAGGTAGCACAGAAATCCTAGGACAGGTGCCTGGGAGGGACTTGAGGTTCCATGGTCATCCTAATCCTTGCATGACCCCATTTATAGAAGAGGACGTTGCGTGGGTGTATCCCCTGTGAAGTAGGTAGGGGCTGGAGGCCCTGCATACTCTGGGGTCTGCACTGATCACCCCTGTGGGTGAGCTGCTGGCCTGCAGGAGGGGGCAGGCATACTTGGCCCTCAAAGCTAATTTGGAAGAGTAGGAAGGTGCTGATGTCATTGGGCACGTGGGCGAGTCCACCTCCACTGGTTGCCATGGCAGCAGCAGCCTCTCTCTCTCTCTCTCTCTCTCTCTCTCCCCCCCCCCCCCCCCCTTTTCCTCTCCCTCTCTCTCACCCCACCCTCCTCCACTCCCTCTCTCTCTCAAGAGGTGAGCTCTGGAGCCTATTGCTTCATGGGGACACCTGCTGGTCAGAAGTTCTAGGACATTTTAATTCAGAGAACAGGGCGGGAGGCACCCTCAAGCGCCAGCCCCGTGGGAAGCCAAGAACGGAGCGGACAGGCCTGCCCTTGAGGTGCTCCTGAGCTTCAGTGTTGGGCAGACCTGGTTGGGATCTGGTTCTGCTTCCTCTTGGCTGTGTGGCTTTGTGCAAGTTACCTAATCTCTCTGAACCCATGTCCTCATCGGTGGAACACACCCAAGAATAGTGCAGTCCAAGGTCTGTTGTGAGGGCTGAAGGCAAAACCCTGAGTACAGTGCCCGCCCATGGCAGCGCTCCGTCTGCGGGAGGGATGCTGACAGATCCCGGGGCTCTGGGATTTTAGAACTGGGAGAGACACAGCACCATCATCCTGAAGCCCTTCCAGTTCCTCACAGGACTGCAGCCTAGAAAGCACTTTCCCATCTAGCACTCCTGGGCTCTCAGCCCAGATGCACATTAGAGCCTCCGAAAAATACGGATGTTTCATCTATGTGGTGGAACGCTACACAGTTGGAAAAAATGAATGGCTAAGCCTCTGTCCCAATGGGGAAAGCTCTCCAGAACAGGACGTGGGAAGGTGGAGTTCAGAACAGCCTGTCTGGAGAGCAGATAAGCACCCGTTTGTGTTTGCGTGATCCAATCTCAGCCCCAGGGGGGACAGGAGGTGGAGACCCCAAGGCAAGTGAGATTTCTTTTTTTAAGATCTTATTTGAGAGAGCGAGCGAGAGAGAGAGCAGGAGGGGGGTGGGGAGGGGAGACAGAAGCAGACTCCCCGCCGAGCAGGGAGCCCGACGTGGGACTCCCATCTGGGACCTGAGCGCAACTGACTGAGCCACGCTGCTGCCACGAAGTGCGATTACCTGGCGTAGGGGCTCTTTATTTTGTTCTGCCCCAGCCATGGAGATGGGTGTGCTGGGGTGGGTCGGAGCGTGTGGCTGAGCAGCCCCTCTGAAGGGAGTGCCAGCATGGCCTGGTTCCGGGGGGAGGCCAGGGCCAGGAGGAGCTCGAGCGTGGGTCAGGCTGCTGCTGACCAGGACCCTCCTCTGCAGACCTTTTCAGGGGGCTATGTGCACGTGCTGAAGGGCGCCCTCTCGGAGGACCTCCTCCTCCAGAGCTTCCAGAAGATGGGTTATGTGCCCAGGGACAACCACCGCCTCATGATGGCTGCCCCGCCACCCGCCTGCCAACTGGTGCAAGTGGCCCTGGGCTGCTTCGCCCTCCGGCTGGAGTGTGAAATCCTGGGCGAGGTGCTGGCGCAGCTGGGCACTAGTGTGCTGCCAGCCGAGGAGCTGCTGCAGGCTCGGCGGGCCAGTGCAGACGTGGCCTCCTGCGTGGCCTGGCTGCAGCAGCGGCTGGCCCGGGAAGAGGAGCCGCCGCCTCTGCCCCCCCCGGGGCTCCCCAACAGTCTACCAGACCCCGCTGGACCTCTACCGGGACCTGCAGGAGGATGAGGGCTCGGAGGAGGCCAGCCTGTACGGTGAGCCCTCGCCAGGCCCCGACTCCCCGCCCCCAGAGCTGGCCTGCAGACCGCTGCTCTGGGAACAGAGCGCCAAGCTGTGGGGGGCCAGGGGCGCAGCCTGGGAGCCCCTAGAGGAGGCTGAGGTGCTGCCGCAGGCCAGCAGCCCACCCTATGGGGCCTTGGAGGAGGAGCGGGAGCGCGAGCCCACAGCCTTCTCCTTCCTGGCCCTGCGAAGAGAGCTGCTGAGTCAGCCAGGAGACGCGGCTGCCCCCAGAGCCCCAGGGAGCCCCGGGCAGGCCGGCCCCCAGACCCCCGGCTACCAGGCGCACAGCTGCCTAGCTCCTGGGGCCCTGCCCGCCCTCTGCTGTGATACCTGTCACCAGCTGCACGCGCCCCACTGTGCTGCCCTGCCCACCTGCCGAGCCGGCCACGCGCTTCGCCCGCTGCTCAGTGAGGGCCAGCGGCGCCTGTGGCTGCAGCGTGCACAGCTGGACACCCTGCTCTATGACGGGCCCGGGGCCCAGCCTTAGGCCCAGCCAGGCCCTGCGGCAGGGCCTTCCCGAGACCGTTTCTGTGGTGCTTCTCTGGGCCTCAGCACTCCTCGGGCCTAAGCCCCCAGCCACCCTGCGCCCGGGGGACTCCTGGGCACAGCGAGGTGGGGCATAGGGCTTCACAAGGCAGGAGGTGGGGTCCTGCCTTCCATGGGAGGCTCCTGCGTTGGCCTGGCCGACTCCCTACCCCCTGCACCCAGCATCCAGGCCCATGTCCAAACGTGCTGGGTGGAGGAGTCTCACCACCAAGCCTATGCCCAACGAAGGGCCCTCTCCCTTCACTTCCGCTCCTTGCCCCATCCCACTGTAGGGCCCACCACTCAGCCTGTGGACCTGAGCCCTACAGTTGTCCTTCAGAACACTGCTTCCCTCCACGTGTCCAGGGGAGAGTCTCCTCACAGGGCTGTCCCTGGGGGCCACTGAGCACCACTGTGACCAGTCTGGGGGCTCTGCCAGGTACATGGCTGAGCTAGCCCCTTGCCTAGAGGTGTCATGAGCCAGCGCTGAATGAGCTCAGGGTTGGCTCGAGACCAGCTGGGCCGGGGAGTGTGGTCCCCAGGTGGAGAAGAAATGATCTGATGTCAAAGCAGAGTGAGGAGCCTCCCCAGATGCCCAGAGCATAGGCGGCAGGAGGAAGGACGCAGGCAGCTAGTGGGGCCTGGATAGGCTGTCACTCCCCTCGTGGGTGGAGTGTGGGGCTTCTGAGCAGTCCGCACCCCACAAGCCACCCTGCTGTTGGCTTTCTGCTGCATAGGCTCTGGAAGGCAGGGCAGGAGGCCGTGCAGGCTTCCCACCTGAGAATGCTCCCTGGGTCCAGTGGTAAGGGTGTGGCCGGGTTCTTGAGCAGCCACCTGCTAAGGCAGACTCTCAAGGCCAAGGCAGGCAGGCAGAGCCCCCTCCCCTGGGAAGTATTCAGCCACAGGACTAGAGGGCACAGGTGCCTGTCTTCTGTGCTGGGTGCTCTACCCGCGTCTGTCTATCCCACCTCCCCTTCTCCCCAGCACTCAGAGAACCACCATCATGTCCCATGAATCAGAATATTAAAGTTCATTAAAGGACACTGAACCTACTCATACCTGTTAGAAAACCTTTTATCTCTCTGACTCATGCCCCTTCCCCTCTGGGCCTCAGTGTGGGTCAGGGACAGGGCTCAGACCCCAGTCCCTCAGGTGGGATGTGACCCACACCCGACCTCTCCTTCCCATTCTGAGTGTGCCAACCCTGCCGGTGGGGGGGGGGGGGGGGGGGGTGCGCCTCTCCCTGCCCTAGACAGACCCTGGTGATCAGGAGGGAGCACAAGCCACCATGTGGGGTCTACGCATCCCAAGCCAGCAACACCCACTGAATTGGGCCCAGCAGGTGTTTCCTCCTGGGAAGGGAGGGTCCCGAGCTTTTACCAGCTGAGGGCGCGGCAACAGGTGTCCTGAATGAGGTCCCACCCCTTCAGGGTGCACCCACCCTGCATCACCCCCATGCCCACGCCCCGCTCTTCTGGGGAAGGGGTGTGATCAGCCAGAGCAGCGGGTACGTCTCCGCCGAAGGAGGAGCTGGGTCCCAGCAGCGCCGTGAGCCTGGACTGCAGAGGCCTCCCCATTCCGTTGCTGTCCGTCGCAGATGTGCCAGCCCGGTGGAGGGGCTGTCAGGGCTTACAGCGCTTGCCCTGGGCCTCAGACGTGGCCGGGACGGCCCGCTTGTTGCGGTGGTGGGGGAAGGTGGGCATGAGCTCCGGCTCACAGGCTGCGGGGAGGAGTGCATTTGGGTCTGAGAACCCCACTGTGCATCCGTGTCGGGCCCTGGAGTCGCGTCTCCCTCTGCCCCCCTCAGACAACAGTCTGTGTGGCCAACGAGCACCCACGTGGGCCTCAGCATGCAGCCCCTGCTCCACCCGGACAGGCCTGTGCCAGGAGCCCGCCCCACCACCCCCAGGGGCTCGAGGAGCTGTGGGAGGCCGTGCCCCTACACCCCCACCCTGGACAGAAAGGGCCACAAGACAAGTGCGCTGCGGGGCTCAGTGGGAAACTCACGCAGGGGCTTCTCCTTGAAGTACGAGCTCTCCAGGCCATCTCTGGCCGTTGCCCTGGACAGGAGGCCTCCGTGTTAACAGGACCCCGGCTGCCGCTGGGGCTGCTTTCCCACACACCCACCCAGCTCCGCAGCCTCTGGTTCAAATTTCCCGACGCAAAAGGCGAGTGGCCAGCAAGGGTCTGGGGCCCAAAAACAGATGAGAAATTCAGAGTGGGCTCCATGATCTGGGTGGGCAGCGACCACCCACACTGGGGGCCTGGGCCTCCGCATCTGTCTGGGGAGGGGGCACCTCTGTGGCAGTGTGGCCAGAGTTCTGAAAACCCCCCTTTCGAGGGCTCGGGTTTGAGGCCAGGTCAGCACCTTTTCTTGGGGTCGTACATGAAGAGGAAGTTCAGCAGGCGCAGGCCAGCCTCCGAGAGCCACGGGAACTTGTGTTTGAGGTTGTTGTACGGCTGCTTCCTCAGGCTGTACTGACCCACCAGCGGCAGCCTGGAGAAGCCCTGCAGGGAGCAGGAGTGGAGCATGGGGGCTGGCCCGGGCGGGGGGCAGAGGGGGGCGGATGAGGGCAGAGGCCGGGCACTCACTGGCCAGATGTTCTCACTGGGCGTCCCCAGCAGCTGCACAATCAGGTCCACCTGGTGGATCTCGGACGTGCCAGGGAGAAGGGGCTTGTGGGCCAGCAGCTCGGCCAGGATGCAGCCCATGGCCCTGCAGAGGTGAGCAGGCCTTACCTCACACACCTGTCCCCTGCTGCCACACACCTCTGCTGAGGCCAAGTGCTGGGGTCAGGACAGGGTGGAGCTTGGGAGGAAGTCAAGATGGGACATGACCCCGTCCCAGATGGCCTCTTTGGGTGACCATGAGGGCAGGGCCTTTCTTCTGTGGAAGCTACGTTCTCATGCTTCCTCTTAGGGATCCCAGGCTTCGGCCCTCCCCTCCCCCTGGGGGCTGGGAGGCTGACAAAGACCCCAGCCCTGTTCCTGCCCCTGTGAGCCCCCATGGGACCCACCCCAGCCCTTCCCCCAGGTCCCAGGAGCCGCATTCACTTCTCACCACATGTCTATGCTGGTGGTCTGCGTGGTGGTTCCCAAAAGCAGTTCGGGGGCTCGGTACCTGCAAACACAGGTACTCCCCCTCGTACCCTGCAGTGAAGCCTGGGCCTCCACCAGCCTTCCTGACAACCTGAGGCAGCCCGGGCTCCAGACTGCCAACCTCAGCTCAGACCACAATCGTGGGTGACACACAGAGTAACACCAACTTTGCGGGTCGGCTCCCAGGAGTCTACCGCCAGCCCAGTCTGTAGACACGGCTGGCTGACGCATGGCAGAAGACCTCCGATTTCGTATCGTTAACCACAGGCCTGTTCTGCTTCTTCTTAAAAACATGCATGAGAAAAACTACAGAAAGCTGAATAAACCGCCCTACCCCACAGACAGAAGTCTGTGAAGCGACCTCCCCTTCTTGAGAGGGCTCAGAACCAAGCAGGACAGTCCCCCGCCCCGCCGTGCTGTCCTCCGTCCCGACAGCCCCGCTGTCTCAGGAAGCTGTCCTAGACCCAGCCTCTAGGAGTGTGTGTGGCCCTCTGTAGCTTCAAGACCCTCAGAATCCTTCTGCTGCTTCAGCATGATCAACCCCCACACTTCCTCCACTCACCAGAGTGTGACCACCTTGGGGGTCATGGGCTTCACTGGGATGCCATAAGCCCGGGCCAGGCCGAAATCCGCTGTGACGAAGGCAGAAAGGCAGTGTGTCACCCAGCGGGGGCTAAGAAGCTGCCGTGTGCGAACAGCTCTTAGCCCCCGGGGAGCTGGCAGGCACTGACCTGCTCCCCCGCCCCAGCGGCACTCAGAGACACCTGCCACAGTGCCGGCACCCAGCACCCACCTGTCTTCACACAGCCCTTATCGGTCATGAGCAAGTTGGACACCTTCAGGTCCCTGGGACAGAAAGGGAACATCGGTGATTCCCAGGACGTGAACCCCACAGGGCAACTAGTTTGTCAACGTCACAGGCAAACTCAGAACGTTTTCCTACACATCCCCTGTTGGAACTTTTTTTTTTTTTAAAGATTTTATTTATTGGGCGCCTGGGTGGCTCAGTCGTTGAGTGTCTGCCTTCGGCTCAGGTCGTGACCCCGGGGTCCTGGGATCGAGCCCCGCATCGGGCTCCCTGCTCGGCGGGAAGCCTGCTTCTCCATCTCCCGCTCCCCCTGCTTGTGTTCCTGCTCTCGCTCTCTCTCTGTCAAATAAACAAATAAAATCTTTAAAAAAAAAAAATGGATAAAATCTTTAAAAAAAGATTTTATTTATTTATTTGACAGAGAGAGACACAGCGAGAGAGGGAACACAAGCAGGGGGAGCGGGAGAGGGAGAAGCAGGCTTCCCGCCGAGCAGGGAGCCCGATGCGGGGCTCGATCCCAGGACCCTGGAATCATGACCTGAGCCGAAGGCAGACGCTTAACCACCTGCGCCACCCAGGCATCCCCTGTTGGAACTTTTTAAACACAGCAAGGGTAGGCAGCTGGGAGTACCAGTTCTCAGTACCTTTCTCAGGCCTAACACCCAGTGTTGTGCCCGTTTCCCATCCAGGGCTGCACCAGCTGCCCCAAGACATGAGAAGCCGCTGCTTGCACAGTCCTGCCCTGAGCCTGGAAGGTTCCCCCACTTTCCTTGTGTCTGTGACGAGACTGCAGGACTTCTCATAGCCTTGTCAGCTCCCCCAGGGGGAAAGCAGGTGCTGTGGGGCCTGGATCCTGCCCTAAGGAACAGTTAGAGAACTGCACAGAGGCCAGGTCATTTCCTCTCTAGGGGTTAGGACTGGCAGTCATCCTTCCCATGTGTCACGAACCTGCACTCCAGACAAATGTCCTCCAGGATCGTGCCATTCCTCCCTCCGCCGCCCACTTGGGGCCCCTCCTACCTGTGGATGATGAAGTTCTGGTGCAAATATTGAAGGCCTCGGAGCACTTGCAGCACAATGCACTTGACCTATGCAAAGGGCAGGATGCATCAGTTAAATGTGCCACACAAGGACCTGGGACGGTGCCTCACTCCAGGCCCCCCAGCCTCACACCTGGGCCTCAGAGAAGGGTGTTGGCATGTTCTCCAGAAGGCTGGCCAGATCTTGCTCACAATAACCCATCACCAGAAAGATGCTGGAAGGAAAAGGGGAAGACACAGGGCACCTCCCACGTCCTCCCAGGTAGGCCAAAGGATCCTCCTGTAATTGCAGGAGGGATGAACTCGATTTGGGGGGAGCACAGGGAGGGGGATAGGAAAGGCAGGCTCAGCAGGGCCCAGTGCAGAGGACCAGCAGACTGCATACCTCTCCAGGTGGTTCCCCACAACCACTTCCTTCAGCTCCACGATATTCGGATGGCGAAGGCGAAGGAGCAGTGTGATCTCTCGAAGGCTGCTGATGGGGACCCCTGCAGCCAGACAGCCTCCTCAGTGAGCCCCACCCCTACCCCTGCAGGGCTCTGCCCACAACCTCAGGGAGAATCAAGGCCACCTGAACATGCACTTTTCTTTTTTTAATTTTATTTATTTATTTGACAGAGAGAGAGAGATCACAAGTAGGCAGACAGGCAGGCAGAGGGAGATGGAGAAGCAGGTTCTCTGATGAGCAGGGAGCCCGACATGGGGCTCGATCCCAGGACCCTGGGATCATGACCTGAGCCGAAGGCAGACGTTTACTGGGACCATGACCTGAGCCGAAGGCAGACGCTTAACCGACTGAGCCACCCAAGCGCCCTGAACATGCACCTTTAACTCTTCCTTCATTCAATGATGCAGGGCAGCAACTATCGGTATGCACCACCGTATAGGACAAGGGGTCCACAGTGAGCACAGCAAGGCCCTGCCTGCACAGGTGGCCGGGGAGGGGCTGGGGGGCAGAAATCAGGGGTGTGTGGAGCACAGGGGCTACCAGCCTGGCCTTAGGCAGGGAGGGCTGGGTAGAGGGGTGATGGCTGGGCTGAGACAGAAGATAGGGCAGTACCAGACAGAGGGAGAAGATGAACCGCACGGGGTTCAGGGGAACTAAGGCCTAGAGGAGAGGGGTGAGGGCGAGGGGCTGAGGAAGGACAGGACAGGCAGCCTCCCAGAAACAGGTCCCCTTTAACCCTCATGAAGATGCTCTCAGCACCAGGGGTTCAGGCCAGAGGAAGCCTCAGAAAACTGGCACCTTTCTGCCCCTCCCACTTGAGCTCACCATCCTTCTCCTTGTCCATCCGCACCTTCTTCAGGGCGACAATCTCGTCCGTCTGGGTGTCCCGGGCCCGATCTGGAATGAAAACTCATCCATGATGGAATCTTACTTAATCCTGCATCATACACCCTTGTGCCATACAGGGGCCTCGTTCTGAACGCTGGGGGTCCCTTTCTCTTCTTCTTTGACACTGGGTCCCAACTGTGCAAGCAGCAGCCCCAGCCCCACTAGACACATGCTCTCTGGGGAGTCTTCTCAACCGGGCCAGGTACAGGGTGCTAGTTACACCAAGCTCCCTCGAAGTTTTCCTCCTTAGAGTCAGGATGCAGGTCACCGCTTTGCCTTCTGTTTACTATGTTCTAGCAGCAAATAAGACACTTTATCCAGAAAAAAAACCCCCACATTTTGTGCAAAGGAGGCTCTTCAAGGCACTAGTGTGTGAAGCTTCCAAACCCTTCTCAGTCTGATGCACACCAACGTCACAGCCGCCACCCACTGAAGCCCCGGCTGCTTTTGGAAGTTCTAGGTTCTGCTGTAACAGCTCCCTCCGCTTGTAACCACACCGGCAATCTGACGCTTACACCGATGGTAATTACACCACGGATTAGAGTTCACTCGTATAACTTCTGCCCTGGCTATAAAGCCCTAGGTGTTTCCCTCCTTCCAGCCCTGACACAGGTCCTGCTGGGACAGTCCCCTGCGCCCGAGGGCTTCCATCCCGGCCACTCACACACAATGCCATAGGTGCCTTCCCCGATACGGTTCAGCTTCTCAAACTCCTTCACGCTCCGACACCGTCCCAGCTGAAAGACAGAGGTGCTGGTAGTGCAGGGCTTGGGCAGCTAATGGAACAACTAAAGATGGATATTTCACGCTTAATTTGTACAAAGGAGCTCACTCATGTGTTCACCAAACAAGGATAACCACACACTCGGGCTTTCAGATGAGAAAAGAGGGATGACGCTACTGGGCCAGCAGACACTTTGAACACAGTATCACAGACGGCCCGTTCCCGTCCAACCCCATGGTCCAGACGTATGCTGTCTACAAACGATAACCACTGGCCACATATGGTTAACATTACAGCAAAATTTCATTTCCTCAGCTGCCATGTGTGTCGTGCTCCATGTGGCTCATGGTAACCATACTGGATGAATCAGAAACCCACATTTTTTTTTCTAAGTAGGCTCCACGCCCAACATAAGACTTGAACTCACAACCCCAAGATCAAGAGTCCATAGGAAGAAACATTTCCACCCTCACAAGAAGACTACCGAGCAGCACCAGTCTAGATCATGCTCTGGAGATGAACAAAGCTTCTACCAAACACAGTGGAAACGCTTCTGTGGCAGAGACTGACTCCAACATCCACACAGTATTTCTTCCTTTGAGTAGGAAACACTGCCCAGTGGCACGCGGCTACCCAGCTGGTATTTCCCACCGTTGTATTTTGCAGCTAGGTATGTCTATTTGACTAAATTTTGGCCAATGGGATGTGAGCATAAAGGACAAGGGCTTCAAGGAAGGGACTTCCCCAGGGGCAGCTGGGTGGCTCAGTCGTTAAGCATCTGCCTTCGGCTGAGGTCATGATCCCAGAGTCCTGGGATTGAGCCCGGCATCGTGCTCCCTGCTCAGCGGGAAGCCTGCTTCTCCCTCTCCCACTCCCCCTGCTTGTGTTCCTTCTCTCGCTGTGTCTCTCTCTGTCAAATAAATAAATAAAATCTTTAAAAAAAAAAAAAAAAGGGAAGGGACTTCCTGATCAAAGGAAGTTGGTTGCCGCCCACTGCTTCTTGCCCCTGAAGCAGGGTGGGATTTGGATGAGGTGCAGGTAGATCTACAAGACAGATAACTTGAGTGTCTGGCCCCACCTTGTGGAAAATAGCTGCCTCTCTCCGAAATGTTAGGCGAGAGAAAATTAAGAGAGAATTTTGAGCCGGCTCCACGCCCAGCACAGAGCCCGACACGGAGCTCCCTCTCACAACACTGAGATCATGACCTGAGCTGAAATCAAGAGTTGGATACTTGGGGCACCTGGGTGGCTCAGTCGGTTAAGCGTCTGCCTTCGACTCAGGTCATGATCTCAGAGTCCTGGGATCGAGCCCCTCATCGTGCTCCCTGCTCAGCGGGGAGCCTGCTTCTCTCTCTCCATCTGTCCCTCCCCCTCTTCATGCTCTCTCTCTAATAAATAAATAAAATCTTAAAAAAAAAAAAGCATTGGACGCTTAAGTGACTGAGCCACCCAGGCTCCCCAAAGGTCTGTACTTGAGCCACTGTATTTTGGGGTTCCAGTCGTAGCAGAGAGCCTGTACCCTAACATACCTTCATAATGCAGGACGTTTGTAGATGGACTGAATGAGCATGTCTCCTTGGGTCTAGGAAGCACATGCAGCAAGGTTCGAATTCTAACAGCCTCTCTCTGGCTTTGCTGCCTCCCATCTTTTCCTTCGTCTGCCTCCATCTCCTTCCTTCCTACCACTTGGGGAACCAAGTCAGCATCGCCTGGACTGAGCCCTTCCATGGTCTTGCCTCAGCCTCCTCTTTCCCCAGTTCTTCTTCACATTCTCTCTCCAGGGGGGAACTCCTGGTGCTGCCTGTTCACACGGTTTCTCATCTCTGAGACATTGCTCCTGACATCCTAGGTTGGCACGCCAGGCCTCCTTGTCTCTGCATGTCAAAATCCCAGTCCAGCAGGAATTGCTTGTACAAAATTTCCCCCCCAGCTGAACACAATTCTTCCCCTGAAACCCTGACACTTTCACAGCCTGCAGCAGCGGCTCGTGGGTACTCCGCTGGGTGTCGGAGCTGCCGTGAGGTTTCGCGTCGCGCACTGCAGTACTGGGAACGAGGTGAGCACCTGCTGTGTATCTGGGGGTGGCCAGCGGCCCGTGGACTGCCACCGTGCCTTCAGGATCCTTACCGGCCTCTCAGAGCACCGGTTCCCACACAATCCAGCCACCAGAGTTCAAACAATCACTCCACACCCAAAGCTTCACTCTCCCCATCTCGGGCTACACGACAGTGACACGCAGAGGCCTCGCGCAGAGCAAGACGCGCCGCAAGCTGCGGCTGTCGGGTGGGGCGCCGCCCGGCCCATTCAAAGCCCAGTGGGAGAGCACGCCGGCAGTCCTCCCGCGGGCAAATTCCCTAGAGCCCGGGGCCCGCTCTTCCAGGGGCTGCCGGCTGCTGGACAGCGCCGGGCTCCGCCACCAGCCCCTGCCCTCGGCCCTGCCGTCGGCCCCGAGGACCGCCGCCGGCTTCCGCGCCGGCCGCCAGGGACTCTGGGACTGTCGTTCCCGCCCGCGTCGGAAACCTCAACGCTTTAGCGCGACACTAAGGGGCTCCAGAGCGTTCCAGTCCCGCCCTGCGGCCGGCAAGCTACCCCGAGCGGCCCCCCGTCGCACCCTGTGTTCCGGAGGCACCGTGAAGAAGCCGTCCTTACGGATACACTTCAGACGGATCTGCTCCGACTCTGACTCCGGGTCCCCCATGTCGAGCGGCCCGCCAGGTCCCGTGTGCGCAGGCGCAGACCAGGTTCTTCCGCGCAGGCGCGTAGAGTACTTCCGGGGCATTTCTACCTTAGCGACGGTTACCCGGGAAACCTTGCGACGACCCCGGGAGGACCTCAGTTTCTGCTGTCCGCTCGCACTACCGCCGTTCGGGCCTTATTTTAGTTTTAAGCGCGGGCACCCGAGGCGGCTGGGGTGCTGAGGAACGGCCGCTGGGGGAGGAGGAGGAGGCTGAAGTCCGAGGGGCGGGGGGCTCCCTTGGAGCTCGCGAGGGCAGCTCTGGAGCCAGGCAGGGGCGGGGAGCAGAGCGCGCGTCCGAGAGGTGCGGGAAGAGCGGCTGGGAGGCCGCGCTCCGGGCATCTGCGGGTGGAGCGCCCGCCACCTGCGGGGCCCTGTCGGGCTCGGGCCTCGCGGACCTCCCGTCCCCGCTGCAGGCTGGCGGACGAGGTGAGTGAGGTAGACGGCGCGACAGTGATGCTGGAGGCAGGGCGGTGATGCGATGGGGCGGGGGCGCAGCGTTAACGGGGGGCCCGGAAAGGCCTGCTGTGAAGGACCTAGGCGTAGCACAAGCTGGGCATAGGTGGTAACTGAAGTCAATCATAACTTAGTCAAAATCAGTTGTTTTAATGTCAACTAATTGTCATAGTCACTTCATTTCAGTCCTTTTTCCATTCATTCATAAGCTAGGCTTCTAGGTAATAATGAAATTAGTATAGTTTTTACATCATTGTTTGAGATTCTCAGGACAGGGGTAGGAGGAAGGCAATTTCTAGGTCAAATAATAGAAATGTAATGGCTACTAGAAATTTTATGGGAAAGGTAATCGCGCTAACCCAGTGGAGTCAGATCCTCATTTGTATGGGCTTGATCTTTCTGTACGTAAATAAATGTATTGAATAAATACAAGTGATGATGTTGACAATGTGCTACTAAACAATGCCAAAGTGAAATTCATTATTCTTTTTGGGGTTATACTGAAACTGATTGGAAGTCGGTTGTACTATTTAATACTGGAAGAATATGATTCTTGGGGCGCCTGGGTGGCTCAGTCAGTTGGGCGACTGCCTTCGGCTCAGGTCATG
>NC_058418.1:59065896-59106995 GCF_002201575.2 Neomonachus schauinslandi | reverse complement strand
TTTTTTCTAAGATCTTATTTATCTGGGGACACCTGGGTGGCTCAGTCGGTTGGGCGACTGCCTTCGGCTCAGGTCATGATCCCGGAGTCCCGGGATCGAGTCCCGCATCGGGCTCCCTGCTCTATAGGGAGTCTGCTTCTCCCTCTGACCCTCCCCCTTCTCATGCTCTCTCTCTCTTAAATAAATAAAATCATGGGGCACCTGGGTGGCTCAGTTGGTTAAGCGACTGCCTTCGGCTCAGGTCATGATCCTGGAGTCCCGGGATCGAGTCCCGCATCGGGCTCCCTGCTCGGCGGGGGGTCTGCTTCTGCCTCTGACCCTCCCCCCTCTCATGTGCTCTCTCTCTCTCATTCTCTCAAGTGAATAAATAAATCTTTAAAAAAAATATATGATTCTTCTCAATAGATAGAGACATAAAGACCAAGTGTAAAGCCTGCTGACCTTTTAGGAAGCAAGGAAATCGACACATACTGTTAGCAAACTAAAAGTCTCAGACCAGACAGAGCAGGGCGTTCTCTCCAGCCACTCTGGAGGAGAGTGGAGCCTCACCCATGAGCTGCTGGGGAGGGTGGAACGCCAGCAGGGGTCCCCTGAAAGCCAGGAAGATAGGAAGTTGTCAGCTCAACTCCCCTCCTCCCACAGCAGCTCTGACAAGGCTACTGCCAAAGGTCTCAGTGCCATGTCTGGCCCCTGCCCCAAGTCCACATTCTTCTTCTGGATCCTTTAATACTCTGTGTCAAGTTGCAGTCAGGGTAGGAGCCCTTGGGCCCCCCCCAGGGTGACTGGGTACTTTACTGTTCTGGGATTTGATGCGTTGAAAGTGAGTCCTCAGAGTCCAGCCTTCTTCCAAGTGTGGGGGACATCTCATTTGCTATAATTGCCGAGTACTTACACCACACTCCTTCAGAAGTGGACAGGAAGGACTTTAACTGCCCACCAAGAAAGAGAGATGCCACCTGCCACTGGTTCATCGCCCTGCATAGCTAGTTACAACAGAGGTATACTAATTCACTTACTACCACGAAGTTCAGTCTCTGAGCCAGAGTCACTGTTGCCCTCTGCCAAGCTGCCAGCAGCTCTGGGGAAGAGAAGACCAAGGTGGCCACTGGGGGAACCTCATTTACTGAAGGGGCAACTGCAGCTTCCCACAGGGCAGGATGGCCCTTCTGCCATCATCGCTGAGACTCAGAGCACAGTGAATAATGCCAGCTACTCGGGGTGCTTGTTTATTCTCGTAAATCATAGGCGTCTACTGTACTGGGGTTTCTGTGTCGGGAGTAGGGGCCCCATTCCACCTGCTCCTTAATGGTTCTCTGCTCTTCGCTTCCGATGGAACTGTAGCTGGCTAGAGTCTCTTTTGAGGCTCTAGTGATGATGATCTGTGGAATGGCAACTTTCTTCTTGCTCGCCTTTACCTTTACATCAGGTTTTTCTAGAAGGAAGAAAACATCCAGGTATTTAACATGTCTGTGGAAAAGCTCTTCTGTAAGGCAGACAATGCATGTGTTAGGGCCAAAGCAAAAGAATTAGATGTGTAGTTCAGGAAAAGAAATGGGCAAGGTTGAAAGCAGTCCAAACAGTAAATGAGTGTTCCGGAGCTTTAACCGACTGACAACTCAGGCATGAGGGTGGTGAATGCTAGGCACCCTCTTTCAGGGAAGAAAGGGGGAGACACACTTCTGCCATCCACTGTGGAGAGACTGAGCTGCTGGCCAGCTTGTGTGACAGACGTAGAAGGAAAGGGAATGGAGAGAGAAAAGAGGAGGCAGGGTCTGCCCCAGAGGTGAAGGTTCAGATACATAGTTTTTAAAGGATTCTAAATCTGGTAAACCGCCTCCCCCCAAAAAAAACCCTCTCTGTACAGAACCTTATCAATCAGAATGCGGAAGAATTAACATTTCTTCTTTTTTAAAAAAAGATTTATTTATTTATTTTAGAGAGTGAGTGTGAGCAGAGGGAGGGGGAGAGAGAGAGAGAGAGACTCCTCAACCAGACTCCTCACTGAGTGTGGAGCCTGACATGGGGCTCAGTCTCACGACCCTGAGATCACGACCTGAGCCGAAACCAAGAGTCAGACGCTCAACTGACTGAGCCACCCAGGCACCTCAAGAATTAACATTTCTAATACGGGCCGCAACATTTTCTTAAGCTTACAAGGATTGCATAGGACTTGTAAAATGCCAAGTTTGCCAAATGTTACAAAATACATACGCAGAAGTGCCTTCATGCCTCCCCTGCTGCGTCTCGCAGCCTGCACCCCCCGGGCCTTCAGGTTGGAGGCACTGCCTTTTAGGCCTCTCTTCAAGCACTACAGAGAGGGCTCTTTCTCTCTCTGTGCGCATAGGCATGCAAGTAGAGTTAGAATAATCACATTGTCACATAATTGTTATAAAAATGCTATCACGCTGGTCCTACTGCTTTTCAGTGTGCTTTGTGCCCCACTTAAAATACCTCATGAACCCGGCTACCTGGGGGCACAGGGAATGGTTGCTTGTTCTCCTTCAGACATCATTCTGAGCCTAGAATAACGACAGTGAACACCAACCCACAACGCTTCCTGAAGTAGGTCCTCTTATGACCTACGTTTTACAGAGGAAGGTACTGAGGCACAGAGAGGTCATTTGCTCAAGGCAGGTGGTAGTGGGAGATGCCGGGGCTCCATAGCTCTGTCTGTCTTCAGTGCCACATCCACAGCTTTGATTGTTTTAACTACCAATGAATGACCCACTCCCCCTGCTTGTGTTCCCTCTCTCGCTGTGTCTGTCAAATAAATACATAAAATCTTACAAAAAAAAAAAAAAGTACACCTTACTTTTTGCAGTCACTTTTTTCTTAAGATTTTATGTATTTATTTGAGAGTGAGCAAGAAAGCACGAGCGGGGTGGGGGAGGGGCAGAGGGAGAAGCAGACCCCCTGTTGAGCAGGGAGCCCAACATGGGGCTCAGTCCTAGGACCCTGGGATCATGACCTGAGCCAAAGGCAGACGCTTCACCGACTGAGCCATCCAGGCGCCCCTATAGTCACTTCTTATATTCACTCTTACTCATCTGGAATTTGAGCATATGGCAGGAGGTTAAAATTCAACTTGAACTTTCCCTTAAAATGTCAAGCAATTTTCCTAGCATAATTTATTGTATAATCCTTCCTTTGCCACTTCATTTTGGTGCTAGTTTTATTACATGCTAATTACACACAAACACACACGTACTCATAGTAAGGGTTTATTCTTGTCCATATTTTTTATTTCATTGATGTATTTTCTTTAAGATTTTATTTATTTGAGAGCGAGCGAGCACAGAGCCCAACTTGGGCTCGATCCCAGGATCCCAGGACACTGGGTCATGACCTGAGACAAAATCAGATGCTTAACCGACTGAGCCACCCACGCACCCTGCATTGATCCAATATTTTTTTTTTAAAGATTTTATTTATTTATTTGCGAGAGAGAGAGAATGAGAGACAGAGAGCATGAGAGGGAGGAGGGTCAGAGGGAGAAGCAGACTCCCTGCCAAGCAGGGAGCCCGATGCGGGACTCGATCCCGGGACTCCAGGATCATGACCTGAGCCGAAGGCAGTCGCTTAACCAACTGAGCCACCCAGGCGCCCTGCATTGATCCAATATTATACTGGACCTACGTTATTTTAATTATTATAAATTTTGATAGATTTTAAAAAAGATTTTATTAAGTAATCTCTACACCCAACGTGGGGCTCAAACTCACAACCCTGAGATCAAGAGTCACACATTTTTATTTGAGAGGGAATGCATGAGCAGGGGATGGGGGTTGGGGGAGTGGGAGAGAATCCTCAGGCAGACTCCCTGCTGAGTGCGGAGCCCGACTTGGAGCTCCATCTCAGGACCCTGAGATCACAACTTGAGCCTACCAACTGAGCCATCCAGGTGCCCCAATTTTGATAAATTTTTAAACTTTTAATTTTGAAGTTACAAATTCACAGAAAGTTGCAAAAGTACAGAGAAGTCCCATATACGGTCACCCAGTTTCGCCCAGTGGTCCCAATGGTTAACATCTTATGTAACTACAGTACAATATAACAACACCAAGACACTGATTTTGGCACAATGTGTGTTCTATGTCATTTAATCCCATGTAAACATCACTAAGATTATGGTACAGAACTGTTCCATCACCACAAAGACCACCTCCTCACTATATCTTAATAGCTACACCCTTCTCCCCCTGCAACCTCCCCACTCCCTGTCATCCCTAACTCCTGGCAACCACGGGTCTGTTCCCCCATCTCTATAATTTTGTCACTGGGAGGACATTATATATATGGAGTCATGCAGCATGTGACCTTTTGAACTTGACTTTTTTCACTCAGTATATTTTTAGTAGCTGAGAAACAAATGTTCCTTAAGTTTCTCTTCTTTTTCAAAAATTTATTGCAAATAATCACATTCTACCTTCAAAAAAAACTATGGAAATATTCAAACACACATGAAAATAGAATAGTATAGTGAGTACCCATATATGCATCACTCAGCTTCAATCAATATTTTGTCACCTTGTTTTTTCTATCAGTTTTCTGAGTATTTTCAAGCAAATCTCAGACATAATTTTACCCATAAATAATGCAGTATAGCGCTCTATCAAATTAGGATTGTTTTAGCATCACAATAGCCTTGTTACATCTAAGAAAACTACCATTGATTCTGTATTATTATCTAATACCCAATTTGGTTATCTCAAGAATGACTTGGCCCAGGCCTATACTGTATTTGGTACCTAGGTCCCTCAAATCTTGTACAATCTCTCTGCTATGGACTGAATGTATCCCCCCCAAAAGTCATATGTTGAAGGCCTCATCCCCAATGCGATGGTATTTGGAGGTGGGGACTTTGAGAGGTGATCAGGTTGAATTGAGGTCATAGGGTAGAGCCCCCATGATGGGATCAGTGGCCTTACAGTAGGAGGAAGAGACCACAATCCTCTCTCTTCAGCCATGTGAAGACACAGCAATTAGATGGCTGTTTGCAGGCCAAGAAGGGGTCCTCTCAGGAACCAAATCATGGTACCAGGTTGTGGGACTCCTCAGCGTCTAGGACTATGACAAATAAATGTCTGTTGAAGCTACCCAGTGGATGGTATTTCATTATAGCAGCCCAAGCAGACTAAGACACCCTCCTTTTTTTCATGTCATTTTTAAAAAAAATTTTTAGAGGATTTTAGAGGAAGGGCAGAGGAAGAGAGAGAATCTTAAGCAGACTCCACACCCAACACAGAGCCCGATGCAGCGTTCGATCTCACAACCCTAAGATCATGACCTGAACTGAAATCAAGAGTCAGATGCTTAACCGACTGAGCCACCCGTGCATCCTGATGTCATTTATTTGTAGAAAAATTAGGGTCTTCTTTTTCAGTAGGATTTCCAGCATTTTGGAACTGGCTGATTGCAAATTTCTGGTGTATTAATCTCTATAATGTATATATGTGGATTTTGGAATGCAAAATTTTAAGTATATGCATAAGTAGTGAGACAAGATGGTATGCCCCATCACACAGCTGCCACAGTTAAAACCCACAATCAAACTTTATCTCTGCCCCAGCACTTAGCCTCTGTTCTGGTTACTACTGCTGTATAACCACTTATCCCAAACTTTATTAGCTTAAAACAATGGTTTTATTTTCTCACAATTTGAAGGGTCGGGAATTCAGGACAGGTTTGACTAGGCAGCTATCACTTATGGTCCCAAGATGGCTACAGTTGAGTGTTGTCTGGAGCTGCAGTTCTCGGAAGGCTCCACTGGGCTGGACGTGCAAGATGGCCATTCACAGGGCTGGTCACTGCTGCTGCTGCTACATGGGGTCCTGTGGCTCAGCTGGGAAGACTCAAAAGCCAGGGGCTAGAATCACCTAAAGGTTTGTCCACTCACAAATTTGGCACTTGGGCTGGAAGGCACTTAGCAATCAGGACTGCTGACTTTAATACCCCCACGTGGCCTCCCCAAGTAGCTGAGCTTCTTGACAGCATGATGTGGCAGCTCTCGGTTCCAAGCACCAGCCTGGGTTCCCGTGAGCAAGGCAGGACTGCATTGCCGGTCATGGCCCAGCCTCAGAAACCATTTTCACCACATTCTACTGGTTACAATAAAATGTCAAGCTTGCAGAGATTTGAGAGAGGATACAGACTCCCCCAGGTGGGAGGAGCATCAAGGTCACACGGTAAAAAGAGAGGGAGAGGAGGAGTGGTGGCTGCCTTTGGAAAATATCCTCAGCCACACTATACTAGTTCACTTTGCAACAAATCTCAGATACCATCTCCATCAATCACATCGATTTATACTTCAGTATTTGGGGTGCAGCTCTAAGAGACAAGGACTTGTCTTCCAAGCTTTTTGAGCAAAATTCACACAAGATAAAATGCACAGTTCTTAACATGTTCAGCTGGATGAGTTTTCACAATTGTACGCACCTTTGTAATCACCCAAACAAGATGCAGAACTTTTATCACCTTACAGAGTCCTCCAGTCAGCTAGTTTCCCCCTCCCCGACCCCAGCAAGAGCTTTCTGATTTCCGTTCCACAGCAGTAATACCTACTTTTATTAATTATGTAATGCACAGAAGTTTTGACTCATCAGGACTCTGCATTCCTCTAAGGCTTCTATGGTACTAGGTTATTTGAAGGAAACTCTGACTTCCAAAAATCCTACCTTTTCCAAACCTAATAGGGAAAATGTTCAGCTTTAAAACACAAATGTAGGAGAGGATGCTCTTGCCCTAGTTTAGATGTTCTACCTGGCAGACCATGTGTCTGTCTTCACTTCTGATTGTTGGATTGTGCTCTCTGCAAGGCCACCAAGACCAGCGACTCGCCTTATTCAATGGTCTTTTCTGGGTTTACTCAATCTTTTTGCAACATACGACACTGTCGACTATTTTATCTTCTTTCTTTGAGAGTTTTTTTTATTATCTTCTTTCTTTTTTAACAGCTTTGTTGCATTCTAATTTATGTACTACCTGTTTAAAGCATACCATTCAATGATTTTTAGGAAACTTTCAGAGTTGGACACCCATCGATCCAGTTTTAAGAACACTTCCATCACCTTCAGAAGATTTCTTCTGCCCATTTGTGGCTAATCTCTGTTCCCACCCTTAGTCCAAGCTTCCCTTTATATAAATTCGCCTTTTCCGGACATCTCATATAAATGGAACAATAATATATGTGGTCTTTACATCTGGCTCCTTTCGGGGAGTATCAGGATTTGGGAACTCCTTCATGGTACAGCATGTGGGCAGTAGCTTGCTCTGTGTTATTGCTGAGATGTTTCCTTATATGGAGAAACCACACTCTTCACCGTCTTTCTGGAAAGTCCATCCTCATTCTTGCTCTCTGACTTTTCCCCTCTATGTCCAACTTCTCTCTACTCTATGAAATGAGGGTGTGACAGACACTGTTTGTACCTCTCCAGCAGGCACCCCCCTCCCCGCCCACACCTGCCCTTGCTGATAGAGGTCCAGCCCCAGAATTTTCACATTTGAGCCCATCCTAGCAATGTTGGGCAAGTGAGGTCCAGCAGGGGAAGGGACAGGACAGCAGTCCCGTATGCATGTGACACCTAGAGCCATCCAGCTGTCTGGGGACCGTGGATACTGAGGGTGGCAAAATGTAGACCCAAAGTCCTTGATGTCACTGCATGCTGCTGAGCAAGCCACCCTGAGTGCCCTCCTCTGACCCTTTATTTGGGGGACATTGAAGCGCTCAGCAGTAAAGCCGTATCTTGTTGGTTGTTGTATGGCTTGCAGCCAGAAGGCTCCTGACGGACTGGTAGCATTCTCCAAACCTCCTCCCCAGGACTCTGGCCCTTCCTGCAGTCTTCCACTCTTAAGCAAGGATGTGTACATCAGGATCTGAAGTCCAGGCCTTGCTCCCAAGCCCAACACCCTCATTTCAAACAGCTTCCCGCCCTTGATGACCTCACAGGTGCCTCAATCTGAGCCTGCGCCCAGCTCCTGTCTCCCTGCCAGGCCAGCATTCCTCCTGACATCGGCTGATCCACTGACCATCCATTCTCATGGTCAGTGAAACTGATGGCCCTGGACCTCCCACATCTCATCCAACAGCAGGTTCTGCTGGTTCTACATCCTGGACCCTTTTGGAATTCCCACTGCCCGTGCTTCATTAGCTCCTACTCAGTTGCAGTCTTGGGCCTAGGACAGGTCCCCTCACTGTCCCCAACAGCCTCTACTCTAAAGAAACGGTTTTCCAAGGCACAAACCCCATCACACCTCCCTTGTTTTAACTATTTTAACAGTTCCATTTCCACAACGCACATGACAAAACAGATGAAAGGCTTCCTATTCCGCAGCTTCTGTGGCCTCATCCCCCCCCCCCGCCCCCCCCCCCCCCCCCCCCGCCCCCACCTACATGCAAAGGTCTAGTCACCCTGGGCTGTAAACAAAGTGAATAAATTTGCCAAACTGTTCAACCCCTTTGTCCCACCAACATTCTAGTCCCTTTGATCCCCGTGCCCAGGCAGGGGCTCCCACATCCCTTCTTACACGACTCTATTCCAGACTGAAGTAGCCTTCCACGGTGCTGTTCCGGTCTGCGGAACGTTGAAGGATCGGCGAGTGCGCTGTGTACACCGCGCAGCCCCTCGACTATCCGCTGGGCGCCTATCATATTTTGTGATACATTTTCCACCTACAATCCTGGATGTTTACCTCCTAGATAAAGATCCTAGAGCCCCTGCCGTTAGTATCCCACCCCCAAACTCCTGCCCTCGGGTTCCATCCGGTCCTGGGCATGTCCTACCTTCGACTTCAGATGAAGAAGGCCACTGTCGCTTGGCTGCCCCTTTCTTCCCTTGGCAGCTCTCTGCAGCCTTGGTGTCTGGAGGCCTCTCGGTCTCTTGAGAACGCCTGTCCATCGACCTTTCCTTAGTCTTTGCAGTGGAAGAGCCGCGCCCCTTCTTTTTCTCCTCACCTGAAATCCATAGACAGTGAATTAGTCTTGTTATTTTCTTGAAGCTAGAGCCATGGGTCCCCACCCTCCAGTTGCCAGCTTTGGTCCAGAGTGTCACTTCCATTTCTCTGAACATGCGTGAAAAGACCCCCGAGGCACGGTCATCAGGGAGGACTCCGGCGCAGCGCGGACGAGCAGGCGCGGGCGGGGCGCCCAGCACCCCCGCAACCCCGCGCGAACCGCGGGCACGCGGCCGAGGAGACGGCAGGCCGGCGCTCCTTTACCTTTCCTAGATTTGTGTTTGCTTTTGGAAAGTCCCATAGGCGAACCCACCGCCCCCGCCGGCGCAGCCCGGCCCTCGGCACCTCCGCGGGCGCACAGCCCGAGTGACTCACAGAGGGTCCCGTGGCCGAGCGGCGCGGGTCGCCACGGCAACGCCCCGCCCACGCGACTAGCGCCGTGCTCTCGCGAGAGCTGCCGCTCGCCGGAACTGGGAGGTGACCCCGGAAGTTCCCGCGCGGCGGAGCTGGTAGGGGCGATCGACGCGGCCCCGGAATCCCGTGCGTCCGTTCCTGCGAGCGCTGCCGCTGCCGGACCGGCCATGGACGGTAAGAGACCCCGCCCTCCGGGGGAGGACGGGACCCGCGGGCTCGATCCGGGACCCCGGACCCCGATCCTTATCCTCGATACCGGACCCTCACCCCCTTCACCAGACTCAGCGTCCAGCCCCCACACCCCCAGTTCCTGTACCGGCGAGGGACATCGACCTTTGGGGCCCTGGGAGGTCAGATCACAGGGCACCAGAAAAGGAGACAGTTGCACCCCTGTCCCCAGAACACCGCTCAGAAGGAAGAGCTCGGGCAAGAAGTACTTGCTACGTGCCCGGCACGGTTGTGCGTGTGGGGTAGGAACTTGATGCCCCCTTCTGCGGATGGGGAAGCCGAGCTAGAGCTTGAGCCCCCTGGCCTCGGCCTCCACTGCCTGCGGCACCCACTCTGCCCCGCTCCGCGCCCAGGGACACCAAAGAACAGGAAGGATGCGTGATAAAGTGAGGTACCTGCGTTTGCTGGAGGGTGTAAGGGCTGGTGTGGTCGAGAGGTTTTGAAAACCGCTTTGTGAAATGTGAGGAGCTGGACAACAGCGTCATCGTCACGAAGGAAGCTCTGCACCAGCTACCTCAGAAGATGAACAGCACCACACCCCCCCACCACAAATGTTGGGTTTTACTCCGCAGTTTGGTGATTTTCTTTGGGCCGTTACCACTTTTTTCCAGGGTTAGGTTTTGCCCTAACAGCTCTTTGCTCTTCAGAGTCTTTCCTGCTGCTCAGGTAGAGATGAGAAAGCCCAGGCAGGGAGAGACGGTGATTTAAGTCACACCGTAAGCTGGAGAGTTGGAGAGCTGGCCACACCGCGCCTTGTTTTCCCTGCGGGAGGCACTCTGCCTGTCAGCTGTGTCCAGCCAGCTCCGATTTACAGATTCCACAGCCGGCTTTGGCCTTGACAGGGCTCGCACAGGGCGTGCCTGAAACCCCAAGGCTCTCAGCTGCGGGGTCTTGATTTGCATTTGTGAACGCACCCTCATCCTGGTTACAGATTTCAGTTTCTTAATTCTGGGCTAGTGTGGTAAACCCTTCCAGACATCATTCTGCATGATTAAAAATGGAATAAATTGAGATAGTTTAAATGTGAATCTGGATCTACCTGGCTCTTGAGTTTTGGTGAGTGAGTAGCAAGTGTGGCTATCCGGAGAGTTAGCTCTTAATCCTCTCAAGTCTCTTCGGTTCCTCCATGTGGACAGGTAGGCACTTGAGCCCGATTTGATGGCTCAGACTTGCCAGATGCCATGGAGGGTGGTCTCTGTGGGTCAGGTCTTTGATAGCACAGGAGTCCTCATATTGCTACTTTTATCCAGTTACTTTTGGTGATAAAGAGTATGTAAAATACAGATTGTCCAGTGCTGAGCTTTATTAAATTGGGAAAGAATCCCAAAGGCCTTTGTAAAGTTGCTGTAAGTACAAACCACCACTCGGGGCTTCACTGTGGGCCACGTGCTGCATCCATGATCTGTTTTGTCTGCACACTAATCCTTGAGGTCAGCTGGTACCACCCTGGTACCACCTGTAAGGAATCAGAGGTTCTGGAGCCTCCAAATTTGCCCTCTGACTGATGAGGGAGCAGAACTGGTGCACGAGTCCATCTTCTGCCTCCAGTGTGTGGTGGGCCTCCCTGAAGGCCCCATCCATGCCTGCATCCTGTTCCAACTCTCTGTGTCGAGGAGGGTCTTAGTGGCCCCATCTGCTTGTTAGAAGTGCCGCTTGTCACAGTTGAAATCCTCAAACCATCTCCTTTCTTTGCAGATACGCTGTTCCAGTTGAAGGTATGTACTGAAGGACCTTTCACCCCAACCCTGTCTTGGTGATTAGCAAATGAGGACAAATGGTGTCAGTCACACTCGCAAGGATGGATTACCAATTGCGTGATTTCTGCGCAGTGCTCTTTCGGACTGATGACAAAGGGGAGGTTATTGAGTTGGCTTGATGGCATATTAATCCTTTCCTTGTCTTGGGCTGCGCAGAAGCAGATCACATGGGCTTGTCCATGAGGGAGTGAGCCTGCTATCTTCAAGAAACACAGCTTGGGTATTAGGTGCATCCCTTGATGTTCCACTAGGCATTTAAAACTGGTTTCAAATTCTTTAAAATCATGTTGAAGGAGAGTGTTCTGAGCAGCGCAGCGTGCCTCTTATAATTAATCCAGGGCAAGCTTCTGCTGCATTTCCCTTAAATGCCTCCATAGTTAACCAGCCATGGTTAGTTCTGAAAGACTGGGTGGGGGTGATGTGCCCAAGCTGCTGACTAGTTCATCACACTGGCTTTGCAATGGAGAAGGGCAGGGAATACCAGGAGGCCCCAGGCACTTGGTTCAGCAAGCTTCCACCTTGTGGAAGGTGCTCAGGGCCAGATTCCTGGGTCAGGAAAATCTGGATTTTTTCCCTGAAGGAACGTAGGAGGGGGTGCCTGGGAGGCTTAGTCGATTAAGCACCTGCTTTCGGCTCAGGTCACGGTCCCAGGGTCCTGGGATCGAGCCCCGCATCGGGCTCCCTGCTCAGAGGGGAGTCTCCTTCTCCCTCTGCCCTTCACATCCTTCGTGCTCTCTCTCTGACAAATATATTAAAAAAAAAAAAAGGAGAATGTAGGAGTGTGAGGTAGGCTGACAAGAAACCCTTTCTATGTGACAGAAAGTCCCAAGTTGGGGGGGGCGCTGAGGGGCAGGGTGGGGGAGTCCCAGTCAGGAGGGTGTTTCAGGCTGAGGGAACACCGGAACACCACCAGCCAGGAAGCTATATGGGCCTCTGGAAGGTCACTCTTTCTCTTGGGTTATCTGAGCATTCTCTCCTGCTGGCTTCCTGGTTAAATGAGGCCTTTTGGGGGGAGCTATGGGGACCACTCCGACCAGGCCTGGGAGCATGCACTGCCCAGCAGCCCCTCACAAACACAATGTTCTGTGAAGAGAACACTTTGAGGTGTATGTTCATCGGGAATTCTGTATTACCACTTGGGGTCGCCTGAAACAGATTCTGTCGAGTTTTTCCCGAAAGTTGAAAATCCGTAAGTAGGGGTGGCTCAGTCTTGGTTTTGGCTCAGGTCATGAACTCAGGGTCCTGAGTTCGAGCCCCATGTTGTGCTCTGCGCTTAGCGGGGAGTCTGCTTGAGATTCTCTCTGCCCCTCCCCCTTGCGTCTCTGCACTCTCTCTCTCATGAATAAATAGATCTTTAAAAAAAGGAAAGAAAGAAAATCCGTAAGTAGTAATGATTGTGTGAGTAGGCTTTTTTTTTTTTAAAGATTTTACTCACTTGAGAGAGAGCTCATGAGCCAGGGGGTGGGGGGAGGGGCAGAGGGAGAAGCAGGCTCCCCATTGAGCAGGGAGCCCGATGTGGGGCTCGATCCCAGGACCCTGAGATCAGGACCTGGGCCAAAGGCAGATGCTTCACCGACTGAGCTGCCCAGGAGTTCCTGTGTGAGTTGGCTTTTTAACTTTCCACTCTGGGGGAGGGTTTGGGTTAGGCATTCTGGGTTAGGACATTTTAGGAAACCCTCACAGCCCTCCCTGTCCCCTGAGCCTCAGAGACCCAGGGAGCTCCCTCCATGCAGCCCGGGGCCATGAGGACACTGGCAGGCTGGGCACCTTCTCTGTGCGGTCGGGGCAGGGGGTACTGAGGAGGGTGGGGAGGTACCAAAGGACGGGCTGTGTGTGTCTGACCTGAGTGTCCCGATTCTGCTCAGTTCACGGCAAAGCAGCTGGAGAAGCTGGCCAAGAAGGCAGAGAAGGACTCTAAGGCGGAGCAGGCCAAAGTGAAGAAGGTGAGGCTGCAGCATGCCCGGGCCGCGTCCCTTGCTTCTGGGGCTTCTGTTGCATTGTTCTGGTGTCTTCTTTTTGTGTGAGGGGCGCCCCACGACTCTGGCCCTGGGTGTTCTCTCAGGAGCCTGCTCGGGGCCTGCAGTGGCCCCCCTCTGCCTCCCTGCCCACTAAGGGGCGTCCAGAGCAAAAGAACTGTGTGTTGCCTTCGCTTTTTTCATGGAACGTCCATGCCTTTTGTTCACTTCCAAAGTTCTGAACGCGCATTTTTCACAAAGTGTGTGGGATGTGGGCTTCCAGCCGTCCCTGCCGCAGCCCCGTCCCTTCCTGCCCTCTTCCTTGCAAAGCACGTGCCTCAGGCTTCAGAACTGGGGCAGAGGGGAGGTGGGGGGAGGCAGGCTCTGGCTGCTCTCAGTGGGGACTTCCAGACAGCTGTTGCTTGGGTGGGCTGGCTCCTGGGGGTGTTAGAATTTGGTGACCCCCCTCACCCAAACTGGCACTCCCAGGGCAGAAGGGAAACTGGAGGACTGACCCCAGTCAGCTCCTTCATCTTCCTCCATGGTCCTGCTTGCTTTGGCCTCGGCATTTGCCTTGGTGGTTTTTGTGAGCTCCTGTGGTGCGGGCGGCTGAAGAGACCGAAGAGGGTGTGCGGCCGGAGGGGACGGGCCGGCAGGTGGGAGAGGCGGCTGTGTCCCTGGGACCAGGTCTCCTGTGTATCCCCCAACGCGGGCTGGTCTGGCACCCTGCCTGGACACCCTAGGTCCTGAACAGGCCAGGGGCCTGGCATTTCTGCATTTTCATGAAGCTCACAGGCCAAAGGGGCTGCCCCGTGCTAGCAGATCTTGGCCTAGGACAAGCCAGGACCAGGCTGTTCGTAGAACAGCCACATTCTCCCAGCTCGTGCTTCCCCGGAATTTCAGGCCCTTCAGCAGAAGAACGTGGAGTGTGCGCGTGTGTACGCCGAGAATGCCATCCGCAAGAAGAATGAAGGTGTGAACTGGCTCCGCATGGCATCCCGCGTGGACGCAGTGGCCTCCAAGGTGCAGACGGCCGTGACCATGAAGGGGGTGAGTGCTCGTGCCGAGTCATACGCCACGTGGGCCAGCTTCGGCCGGCAGAGTCGAGGAGCCGTGCCGGACCCCGTTGGTGGTGTAGTGGGGATTCCCTCCACACCATAGGGGCAGCACCAAAGGACTAGACAAGGTGTCCTCGGGTTTTTCTTAAGGGGTCATGGCTTGGGTCTCGTGTCTGTAGTTTAGTTGACAGCATTTCCTGGAGACCTGCCAGCAAAGAGCCCTGTAGTCCCAAGGGGTCCAGCCGGTCCTGAACATGGCTTGGCTTGGCCAGGGCTGGAGTCTTGTTGGCCCTGGGGGCCTGTGCGCCTGAGGAGAGTGCCGAGGGCCCGTCTCCCGTGGGTGACGTCTCCTTGCTTCAGTTCTGTTGCCTCCTCACTTTGTCCTGTGCCAGGTGACCAAGAACATGGCGCAGGTGACCAAAGCCCTGGACAGGGCGCTGAGCACCATGGACTTGCAGAAGGTCTCTGCGGTGATGGACAGGTTTGAGCAGCAGGTGCAGAACCTGGATGTGCACACATCGGTATGTCGCCTGTGGTCTTGGCGTGCAGGGGGTGGGTCCAGGGGGTGGCTTGTGTGGCTGGCCTCCCTCTGGGGGGGCCACTTCTGGAGCACCTGACTCTTGCGGGGTCTGGACCAGCACATGGAGGTCTGGCAGATAAGAGGGAGGCCCGAGGCTAGGGTGTGAGCACTTCTTCCAGAGCAGTGGCCAGCTCAGCACCCAGGGGACTGAGAGTGCTGGAGAAAGTGCCTTGCGGCGGGGAGGTCTGGTGCGGGTCGAGGGAGTGAGCAGGAAGCATGGTTGAGAAGGTGGCCAGAAACGGGGCCGCAGTGGAGGTCCCAGGGCCTGCACCCACCTGCCCAGAACATGACCCCCAGGTAATGGAGGACTCCATGAGCTCGGCCACCACGCTGACCACACCGCAGGAGCAGGTGGACAGCCTCATTGTGCAGATCGCTGAGGAGAATGGCCTGGAGGTCTTGGACCAGCTCAGCCAGCTGCCCGAGGGCGCCTCTGCCGTGGGCGAGAGCTCCGTGCGCAGCCAGGAGGACCAGCTGTCTCGGAGGTGGGCTCAGTGCCCCCATGTTGGGCTGGTGACCGCATGTTCTGACGGCTGGTTGGGGGGGAAGGAGGCGCATTGGAAGGGAAGGGAAGAAGGGAACACCGAGGCCTCGGGAGGAGAGCTCGTTCGGTTGGGCTTTGGTGCTGTTCCTCCCGAGGAGGCCCCCACCCGAGGCCCAGCCCAGGTTCCGTCTGGCTGCCTCTCTCCCCTGCCCTTGCTCGATGTCCGTGTTGGGTGTCAGCCGCGTGCTCACACACTTGTACACAGTTCGCTTTAGGAAGTCACATAACGATACTTGACAGCACATGGCTGGTCCCCAAGCTTTTCCTGTGCTATCCCAGGACAGCCTTGCAAAGCTGAGCTTGAGAGGAGAGGGCCGTGGCCCAATAGAGGGCCCTTGGCCCCCAGGGTTGGCATCTCATATTGAGCACACCACAGGTCAGAGGCACCTCTGCCCCCCGCCCTCCCTCACAGGAGCTGTGTTGTTGATTTGCAGGTTGGCCGCTTTGAGAAACTAGCCGAGCCTTCCTGTAGGGCCCTGCTTCCCTGGCCGTGACGTGCAGGAAGGGCCAGGGAGGAGGGCTCCATCTCTCTCCCCATGCCTCTTGCCTTTCTGCACACCCTGCAGCGTGGCCCTTCCCTCCAGGCCTGGGAATTGTCCCTCTTATCGTAGACGGTGGCTCTGTGTCTTGGTGGGTGAGTTTGCACAACTTTCTGACTTCTGTGGGTTATTTCTGTGACTCTGGGCTGACCAGCTCGGGGTTCTGCAGGCCCCCCCCGTCCCCCCACCCTCTGAGACATTGACGGGGACTGACCAGTGGACGCCATGGGGGCCATGGGGGCCTTCAGACTCCGTGTAACGGCCGATGTGCTCCTGGTGGTCAGCCAGTGGGCGTCAGGGCTTCTTCCTGCTGCCAGGCTCCTGGAGGCCAGCTGGCTGAGCCCCACCTGGGATCCCTGGCGTCAGGCACCGTGCTCCACATCCAGGCACGCCCACCCAGGGGCCCCCCATCCTCATTCCACTGTTGCCTCTGGAGGGCCTGGGGCCCTGAGGGGTGTGCTGTGTGTCCTGTAGGAACTCAGGTCTGCACTGTGGTCCCTCCCAGCGAGGAGCAGGCAGTCCACACTCCGGCTTGGGGTGCTGCGTCTGCGTTGTTCTCTTCTGTGCTGTAAATAATGGGTGCCTCCCCCTCACCCCCCGACTGGTCTCTCCTCCTGTCTGTGGGCTCACACCGTCCAACCTGGGAGCTTGCGCGCTCCAAGAGGGGCCCCCGGTGGGGCCAGCGTCAGGGAGAAGCCGTGGCAGCCGTGGCCGGGCGGCTAGCAGCAGCTCCTCCTGATGAGTTCCTGGGACACGCAGCAGTTTCCCCGTTTTTCATTTCCTGAGGTTTACTTTGTTTTATTGAAGCTTCCAGGGTTTTTTGTTTTTTTTTGCCAAAATAGAAGGAGCAGACAGCAGATGGGGAGCATTTGGGTCCAAGCCCCGTTCTTGGTGTGAGCTGGTGAGAACTTCGTGGTTGGTACTGAGCGGGGCCCGGCTCCGTGCACGGCTGACCACCCGACCAGCCTTTCCCAGAGGCTCCCGCTGCCCACACTGTCCTCATACCAGTGGCTCTTGGAAAGAAATGTTGGAGATCTTTACCGTGACTTGCTACGTGTGATTCTTCTGGACTTGCTTGTCCCTGGGTATTCTGTGTGGTCAGTTGGGTTGGAGCAACCTGGATGCCCGAGACTGGTGTGAGAATCCAGAGGGCGGGTCAGCGTGCTGTCTGGCTTTTCTTCCACACCGCCGGCCTCGCCTTACTCCCTGGCTGTGGTCTCTCAGGATGCCCACGTGCTGGGGCTTCAGAGAAGATCCTGACTGTCTTGGTGCCCGGTGGGTGCAGAGCTCCCCAGCTGTGGCTCATCATAGAGCAGCGGGCATGTCTGCCCATTTTCCTAAAATGCTGTTGTGAGTAAACACATTGATCCCTGAGAACTTTCTCCGGCTTTGCTTTAGTGGCTTTGGGTAGGGTGGGGAGCCATAGGGGGGCCCTTGATAGGGCTCTCCAGCCCCCATGCCGGAGGCTGAGGGGGGTACCTGGAGGAGGGCAGGTGGGATGGGTGGGGTGAGGTATGCGTGTCCTCAGGCCCCCACCCCTTACACTTAGAGTTAGAGTCTGAAGTATTAAATTTTCTTTTTAAGTTTTTACCTGGAAATAACTGTAAAGGTACATAAAAGTTGTAATTTGCGCCGTTTCTGTATCCCAGCGCCCCCCACGTGCACTTTCTAGTTGACCGCATGTAACTGGCTGAATCACCTTATGATCCCCCATTCTTCCAACCTGGGACAGTCCCATTTGTCTTTGTGACCTAGATGGTCGGTGTTCTGTGTTTTTAAGAGGTAGAGTGATCGCAGGAGAGCGAGGGTGGGAGTTGGGCAGGAGAGGAAGACTGAGAATCCCAGTCAGGCTCCACACCCAGCACAGAGCCCAACATGGGGCTCGATCTCACGACCTTGAGATCACGTCCTGAGCTGAAATCAAGACCCGGAGTGCTTCACCTGCTGAGCCCCTGAGGCGCCCCGACCCGGATGGCCTGGAGACATGCCGGCCAGTAATTTGGCAAACTGCCTTTCCACTCGGGCTGATGGGACATTTTCGGTAGCAAACGTTGGTGTGCTACCTCCGCAGCCCAGCAGAGGGACCCTTCGCACTGTCTCCGCCAGGCGGAGGGGGGGGGCTTTGGGTGGGATCTGGCCAACTCAGGACAGAAACCCTTTAAAGTTAAATCAATCCTAAGTGATCCGCAAATCCCCACCAGTGTCCCTTCTGGTCAGGGCAGATCTGCCTGGGAATGAGAAGCAGGGACCCTCACAGGAGTGGGGGGCAGCCAGGCAGGCACAGGTGGGCGCCCCAGTTTCTGGTAGGTGCTGCACGGGGCTGTCCACTTATTTGTGGGCATCTTAGGGCCCAGGGCGCCTGGGCAGGGGAACTCCTCCCTCAGTGTTAAAGCCTGTACCTGCCCAGATGGGGCATTCTTAGAGGCTCTGGCCTAGAATGGGGGCAGCAGGGCCAAGGGGCACAGTGTGGGCACATGTGTGTGCGTGAGGATGGGGGCACACGTGTGTGCGTGATGATGGGGGGCACACGTGCGTGACGATGGGGGCACACGTGTGTGCGTGGGGATGGGGGCACACGTGCGCGAGATGGGGGCACACGTGTGTGCGTGAGGATGGGGGCACACGTGCGTGGGGGGGGCAGGTGTGGGGGGGGGGGCGCACACGTGTGCATCATGGTGTGGGGTGTATGTGTGTGTGTGTGTGCGTGCATGTGCAAGCGTGTGCCTTTGTGCAGGTGTCTGTGTGTGTACATGGGGAGGGGGTAACTGGAGCCTAGGCTATATATAAAGACTTAAGCAGTGCCCATGCAATGTTCTTTTTAGACCCTGAGCCCTTTCTGACCCCACTCTCCCAGGACCCAGGTACTGCTATGTCTGGAGGTCCAGCCTGGGACCATTTTCACAGAATTTGCCCTTGGATGCTCAGGAGCCCCCCTCCAGGGCTGGGGTGCTGAGGACACACACCCTCATGACACAGAAGGGTTGTTGCCTTTATTGACGGTCCACTGTGCGTCTGTGTCTGGCACTGCCCACAGCTTACTGCCCTCAAGTGAGCCCAGGTACCTGGTCAGGAGAGGCCAGGCCTTGTGCGTGGGGAGCAGCATCCTGGAATCTCCCTGCTCTGGTGGCCACAGTCTCCCCAGAGCTGTAGGGACCCAGGAGGTCCAGATCCCAGGGCATCAAAGAAGACTCAGGCCGAGGAGGATGGTGGTAAGGGAGGCCAGCAGGGCCCCTGGCTGGTGGTGGAAGCTGGGGGCCTCTGAGTAGCCATACTTGGTCCTGCAGGAATTCTCCAGCTTGTCCAGTGGGATGGGCTTCTCCTCAGGAGTTTGCGTGTGATCGCTCACCTGGGGACAGACAACGGGTTGGGCTGCCTGCCTGCCAGCCGGCTGACAACACTGAAAGAAAACAACAGCCCTCCCCTCACCTGTTCCACTGCCTTGAAGACCCTGAGCAGGTTGTCGGCCAGGGCGCCCCTGACCTCCGCCTCTGTCCACTGCCTTCTGAGCAGCTCGGCCACCAGGTCTGGGTACTTGGACACGTCCTCAAGCCCCGAGGGGACCCTGAGGTGAAGGCAGAGAGAACCAGGCTATGCATTCCAGGGCTCAGGGCTCAGGGGCCCGTCCACTTCCCCACACGCCACGGAGTTGCCCACACCCCCATCCCAAGGCACTGGGGGTCCAGTGGAGTTGCCTTGAGAGTGAGACATGCTGGGCCTGTCTGCAGTTACCTACTTCCTAGCTTCAGACCCTCATGACATGTTTATGGGGGGTGTGACCCTCCCAGCTCATCCACAGGACACTGGCCTGGCCCCTTACCTTGAAACACCGTCAAAGTCCCCACCAAAGCCCACGGCTCCGGCTCCCGCCACCTTCTTGATGTGGTCCAGATGGTCTGCCAAAGAAGGCAGCAGGTGTGGGTCCCAGGAGCAGGACCCCCGCCCCTGCCGCTGTGGCCGCTCACACCCACCTACCTGCTACCTGGGACAGGGTCGCCTCCTTTCGGCAGGAAACATAGTCGTTGTAGAAATTCACCATCACCAGGCTGCCTGTCTGGTTCTGCTCGGGAGAAGGGCGGGGCTGTGGGCGCAGGAGGGGGCGCCGCCGCCCAGGACCAGCCCAGGGAGCAGGGCGGACCCCCACACCCTGCCCCACAGCCCCTCACCACCAGCTGGAGCACAGTATCGGGCACATTGCGCCGGTGCTTGCACAGGCTGAAAGCGGAGGAGTGGCTGAAGATGACGGGAGCCTTGGACAGATTCAGGGCCGCCTTCATGGTGGCCTCGGACACGTGGGCCAAGTCAATGATGACCCCCAGCCGGTTCATCTCCTTCACCACGCTCTGCAGGGACACAGGGTGCAGGGGCCAGGAAGGCTGCACTGGACACACTGGTGTTTGCACAGCCTTCCGGGGTTCACCACAGCCCCCCTACAAGTCTAGGCATGGGGGGGCGGGTTTGGGCAAGGGCCCCTTGCTGGGCCAGGTGCTCACGAACCCTTCAATGGCTGGGGGGTGACCCTCGGCTTCCAGTGAATGCCCACCCTGGGACAACCCCTGCCAGCTCCGGCTGATAGGAAACCGAGGGCCTGAGAGGTAAGACCCTGGGTCCGGGGTCACTTCTCCTCTGAGGGGGATTGTGGTCCTTGCCGAATGCCCTGCTCACCTGGCCGAAGTCTGACAGGCCTTGGCTCTGGGCCTTGTCTTCTTTGTCCACCAGCCAGTTGTCAGCCCTGGGAGAGCAGACAGCAGGTGTCCCAGTGGCAGAGTGCTCATCCTGGCCCACCCACGTCCCCGACGCCCGGAAGGACAGGGAGGTGCCGGAGGAGGGCAGAGCTGGTGTTTGACCCCCACCCTGTGACCCTCCCGCGTGGCCCGTGGGCCCTCCCTGGGGTCACTTACCAGGGCGTGTTGCAGCTGTGGGTGAGGGTCAGGTACCGCATGCCCAGGTGGTAGAGTGCCCGCAGGACGCCCAGGCTGCTGTCTATGGAGTGGCCGCCCTCCACGCCAACGAGGCTGGCTATGCGCCCCTCCTGGAAGGCCTGCCGGATGCCTGTGAGGAGAGCCAGCTGGGGGCGTGCCCGCACGTCCCGGGAGCTTCCACAGGGCACACCTGGGCAGTCCGAGCTGCCCTGTTCCGGGATGGGGCTGGGGCAGCAGGGGCTCAGCAGGGCGGGCTGGACCCGGACCCACCTGCGCTGTCGGTGACGCACACAAAGGTCTCAGGGTACATCTGGCACATGCGGTGGATGACATCGATCTGCTCCAGTATCCTCCTCACAGCGTCTTTGTTCTGGGTGTCGCAGGGGGTGTATGCAGACCAGAACTAGGGGGCACGGGGGAGAGGGGCTAGGAGCGGAACCTCTGAGCCCCACCCCCCACGTGCACACGGGCGCCTCAGAGGCCCTCCCGTGGCCTGTGTGGCCATGAGTCCCCTCCGAAGACTCGTGGTCCCAAGGGGCTCAGGAGGTACCACCGCCAGGGAGCCAGAACCCCGGCAGGGGCGAGTGCAGGGCTGAGCTGAGGCCTACCTGGCCCCCCACAAAGCCAGCCTTCAGCTTGGGGATGTTGGTGTGTGTTTGGGCGAGGCTCGTCAGATTGGCCTTCTCTTGCTGGAGCTGGTTGTTGAACATGGTTAGCAGCTGCCAGGGAAGGTCGTTGTGCCTGGGGGGCCCGGGGGGCAGGAGAAGGGTCAGAGGCAAGGCAGGATGGCCACGTGCACCTGGGGCCTCCCCTGTTTCTCACAGGCTCAGACCTAAAGCCAGCCACAGGAGTGACACATGGCTCCATGCTTATGGACACACCTGCACAGAGTAGCTGCTCCCTTGTGCCCCACACCCAGCCCAGGTCCCCAGAGGGAAAAGCGGCCCTGGGCAGCGGGGCGGGAGCCGGGTGTGGGACCCTGACCCTGACCGTTTTCACAAGTTAACGATGAACTCCTCCCCTTGCAGGGAGGGGGCAGGGATGTGGGTGTGGCCTGCCCTTAGGGGCCTGGCGCCCCCCACCCCATCCTCCTGGGGCTGCAGGAGCAGGGCATCGGGGGCTCTGGGAGAGCCCTGCCCTGTTTGCGAGCACATCCCAATATGTCCCAAAGCACTGAGTCCCCTCTGAGTTTTCCCAGGAGCCAGTAGGGGTGAGTGCTTTGGAGGGAGAGAGGAGAGGAGGAAGGGAGGAGGAGGGGGGGTTGAATGTCAGCAGCTGGTCGGGGGCTGCAAAGGCAGAACGCACAGGGCTGGGCAGATTCCTCCCTGGACCCAGGAACCAGGAGCAGCCCAAAGCAGGAGAGACCTCTGGGGCGCCAGGTCCCCCTAAGTTCCACGTGTGGAAGAGGTATGGGCCAGGGAGCTGATTGGAAATGCAGAGTCTCAGGCCCAGCTCAGACCTGCCGGTTGGAATCTGCACTTTAATCAGCCGGGCCTGGAACGCGGGACACCTGTGGAGACTCCCCTGCTGGATCCCTGACGCAGTGCCAAGGGGCCTTCGTCTTGGTGTCTCGTGGCCCACCCAGCCCCTTCCCAGGGGGCACTGCCGGTGTGGGGGGCCACTCCTGCTTTCGAGACCCCTCGCCCCAGGACGAGCAGCCGCGGCCTCCCCCCCCATCCAGTGTCCCTCTCCAATCCTGGCTCCCGCCTCTCAGCTCCCACCTGTAACAGGGGGATGCTTCTGTACCTTCCTCAGAGTAAACTGAGGGTAGAGGAGTAACTGCTAGCACCCGGGCCTCGCAGGCCCGCTGCCCCTGCTCTTTCGGGGGGCTCCTGCCGCAGCTGCGTCGTGATGTCACAGGGTGTGGGCTGCTGGCCAGGACGCCTTTGCTGACTGAGAGGTGGACGGGTAGCTGAACGCCAGGGTCCGGGTGCCTCTGGGTGCTGTCCTGGGGCAGGGCCGGCCAGGGCCCTGGATGGGACTTCACTCCGTGCCTGATGCCCCACCCTCTAGCCGCCAGCCAGGAACCCACCGGCAGGGAGGGGCACTTTCCCTGGAGCCCAGGGTGGGGAACACAGGCCACCTTCACCCTGCGGTCAGCACTGCCGCTCTGGAGCCTGCTGGACCCACCCTCCTTATCTGTGTGGTGGGGGCATTGTCCTTGGGGGTGATATGAGGATCCTGCCCCTACTCCAAGGGGGGAGGTGACAGTTCCACGCACTCGAAGGACAGCTAGCTATTGTAGGAGAGACTGCCGGTGGCTTGTTATCCATTCTCCACCTTTTTCTTGGTAAGAACCCCCTATTTTTTTTTTTTAAGATTTTATTTATTTGTCAGAACACAAGCGGGGGGTGTGGGAGAGGAAGAAGCAGGCTTCCCGCTGAGCAGGGAGCCCGATGTGGGGCTCGATCCCAGGACCCCGGGATCATGACCTGAGCCGAAGCACTTAACGACTGAACCACCCAGGCGTCCCAAGAGTCCCCTATTTTTAGCAGGGAACATGGCCGTTTGAAATAAAGATACTTCCCTGCCCCTTTATAGCTGGGTGTGGCCATGTGACTAAGTTCTGCCCTTTGGTATCTTCCAGAAGATCTCGTTTACAGACAGCTGTTGCTCACTCTTTGCCCTTTCCGTGTCTCTTCCTCATTCCTGCTGGCTGGCACACAGATGTAAAGGCTGGGGCTGGTGCAGCCACTTTACACCGTGAGGTCACCATGGGAATGATGGCCGCTATGTTCCATTATGGAACATCATGCCAGGACTCCCTCTGGATTTCTCTTGTTGAAACCACTTACTTGGGTCTCTTACCTGCAAGAGTAATGTAGGTAGCTAATACTAACTGATCTATTAGTATTGGATTTGGTCCTCTCAGCCTAGTTTTAACTTTCTAGCTCTTTGGACAATCCCAAATCCCCAAATCCCAGTTCCCTGAGTATTCCTGGCTGTCTGGGCTCTTTGATACATCTTACCCCTCATACAGCTCTCTGGACCCCCTGCCACTGAACTCGGGCCCCCCTCTCCATGCCCAGCTGCCCGCCCCCCGCCCGCCCCTCAGAATGAAGGAGCAGAGCACCTTCCCGGGCTCATACCAGACAGCAGGGGCTCCACCCAGGGTGGGAGCCCAGGGCAGCAGCCTCTGAGCAGACATCGTGCCTCATCCCCCACGGAGCATGCATGAGGGGACCCTGGGGCCAGGAAGGAGGTACAGGGAAGGAAGCAAGGGCAGAGGGGTGCACACTAGCCTCTGGTGGCCCCTCCCTTCTCTAGGGCCACCACAGCTCCCTGAGGCTCCCAAAGAAGGACACATCCCGTTTTCTCTGCTTTTCTTGCAGAGTTTTTTGTCCGACAAAGCCCAGAGCATCTGCCAAATAGTCACGACTGTAACATTTATTGAGCACTTACTGGTGCCGGAGACACACAGGAGCAGTCCGAACATTCCCCACCCATGGGTATGCTAGCGTGCGTCTCCTGCAGCTCTTTGGACTGGACGCACGGGGAACCAAGTCCCCGCTCTCAGCTGGTCTGCAGGGGAGGCGTGACAGGAAGGGCGGCAGGAGCAGCAGGGCTGAGGCGTGTGCCCAGCTGGGGTTTTACACAGTCAGCAAACCCAGGAGGAGACGAGGGTGGCAGCGTGGACATGAGGACAAGCAGGGACAGTGGAAGCCTGCCTTAGCATCCGGGTGTGGAGATGGCCAGGGTAAGGCAGGGGGTAGGTCTCAAGGGCCAGTGGGGGACTTCGGCCATAGTTTGAGCTCAATGGGAGCCATGGCGGGTGGGGAACTTGAGCCAGAAGGACAGAAGCTGGGACTTAGGTCTCCCAGACTCCCTCTGGTGCAGCATTGAGACCAGACCTCAGCCGGTGGAAGCCAGGACAGTCAGAGGCTCACGGGTGACCCGGTGGAGGTGGGGAAGGGGGTGGGGAAGGAGGGTGGATGCAGATGCACTGGGAATTGGAGGGGACAGACCCTGCCAGGTTGGCTGTGACACCAGAGAAAGAACGAGGTGTCTCCAAGGTCTTGGCTGGAAAGGGGTCTGCGGGAGTGGGGGGGGTCAGTGAGCACACAGGTGAGGTCAAGCTGTGCAGCCAGCACAGAGGTAACCCGGGGACCCCGGGCCTGATGAGGTCTCCTCCAGGTGGATGCAGGACACGGAGGGGAATGAGAAAGGTCTCAGAGGAGAGTCGAGAGGGCCAGGCAAGGCCTCCCGGGGGCCCGTGGTAGATGCCACCTTACCTGCAGCTTCAGGTGAAGAAGCTAAGGCCCCGAGAGGAAATATGGCTCCTTGGGCTATGTGGCTAGTTGGAGGCATGCCCGGGGCCAGGCCCCAACATCCTCCACCCCCAACACCCACTCCGAGCTGGGATCTGGCACCTAGGGTGCAACAGGGGGCAGGTTGGAGGGCACCCCGGGAGCTGCTGAGGGCTACAGGGACCTTGCAACTTCTCTATTCCTGCTGATGCTTTGGGGGACCTCCTGAAGAAGCTGAGGCCAGCAAAGGGCAAAGGCCGTGTTGTGGATGGAGAGAGTGAGTCCCCGTAGAGATAGGTCTGTGCCCAGTCCTGTCACGTGAGTGGTGACTTACCCATCGATGACAGGTGTGCCCCGCATGATTCTCTCAGCCTCATCCCGGAACTGGTCTCCGGTGCAGAGGGCCACGAGGGGCCAGAGCCACCAGCTGATCCACATAACGTCTCCAGGGACTGCTTCCAGCACTGCTGTGTGTGTCTGTCCTCACCCGGCTGCCTTGAGCACCGCGGGGTCCAGCCGAGGCTGCAAGGAGCTGCTCTGTGTGCAGAAGAGAGAGCAGAGGTCTTTGGTCCAGGTGATTATTGCCAGGAGCTGTCCCATTCAAGGCTCCTGGCGTTCAATCAGTAACCAGCACTTCCCGGGAAGAGGGCGGGGGGGGGGGCAGGTGGAAAGTCCTGGACCCTGTGGGCTGGGTGTCGCTGACTGCGCCCGGCAGTCGGAGGCCGCTGACCCCTGGGGAGCACCCAGAGCCGGTGAAAGGGCAAACTTGGGAGGGGTCGACAGCGCTGCTTGTGTCCTTACTCAACCTGGGGCCTGAGATCTGCAAAGAACGGCAACAATTGTTCAGAGTTGCCCTCTTGTAATGTACCCCTTTGTTTGCCTGTAAAAAGTTTCCCGTGAGCATGGAAGATGGAGCGCGGCCCCCCGGGGGGGCTCCCACCACACCCCACCCAGCGCTGGGGGCCAGCACCCAGCTCCTGGCCTGCAGCGCACTGGCGTCCCGGCCACCCCCATTCAGGCTGCAGGCTTCTGACCGAGCAGGCCGGACGCACGGGGAACCGAGTGTCTGCTCTCTGCTGGGTTTGGGTCAGAAATCTGGAGTGTCAGCATTTCTCAGCCCTGCTGCCCCCTCAGGGCTCCTGATGCCCAGTCACTGCTGAGACAGGAGGATCCTGGTCCCAGGGCTGGGCCAGCGTCCAGGGTTCTAGGGGGCAGCAGGGCTGGGAGGCAGCCAGGCCAGGAAGGCTGGTGAGAGGTGTGGCTGAGGCAGGGAGACCCCAGCCCACTCTGGGTCCTTAGGGCCTTCTCGGCGGGGTGGGAGGGGGCACGCAGACCCCATGCCCTCACCAGGTTCCCTGACGCCTCTGCCCCTGGATAGCGTTGGACCCTCAAGCTGACCTGCCCTGCAGAGCCCCCCTGTGTCCTCACCCCACCTCCAAGGACAGGCCCTGCCGCCCGCCTGAGAAGGGAGGCCGTGCCCCAGCCCTGGCCCGGCTACCGTTAGCGGAGTTTCCTGTGCCTTCTCCCCGTGGGGGTTGCTGCGGGAAGGCCCACGTGGGGGCTGTGCTGAGGATAGCAGCCCTCCTCCACTCTGGCTCCTCCCGCCCTCTCCCCCCATCACTCACACATCCTGAGAGGACCGGTGGGGGGGATGTCCTCAGTGTCACTGGCCCCAGTCCCCATCAAGGACTTTCTCCGCCAGGACTCGCACCCCAACGGGGTGTCCTCGGGACCAGACCGGGGGTTTGGCCCTCAGCCAACCCTGTGCAGAGAAGACCTGCCTTGATGGGTGAGAAATAGAGTCCAGGCCCTCACTCTGGGCCCGGGGCTCCCGGCAGACCACGGCGTCGGGGGCGCTGTGAGGAAGCCCAGGGCCAGTTGGAACCAGGAGTCTCTGCGGAGGAGACGCACACGTCTGCCTGCCCTCTGCTGTGTCCTGCCGCAGACACGGTGTCCACTCACCTCCAGCCTCCATGACCTGTCTCCTCGGGACCTGGGCGCTGCTTCGAGGGTGGGGCTCGGTCTGCTGGGGCCAGCGGACCGGCCTGCCCCGCTGAGAGCTCCCCTTCTCTGCCAGCCTCTCTTGGAATCCGTTCTCTGCTTTATTAACATGTGTCGACCCCCTATTTTTCTCTCTTTATTTCTAACTTTTTTCTTATTTCAGAGTTGGATCCTAAGAGCACATAATTGTATTTTATTTCTTAATCTCATCTGAGCATGTTTGTCTTTAAATACGATCATTCAAGCCGGTCCACATTTTCTTGTCCTACCTCCAGTCTCCTCCCGTTTCTTGCTTTTGCCAAAATTTTCAGGTTATTTCAATTCCCTATCTCTCACACTCAGGAAGTTCCTTATTTTCTCCTCTCTTGATAGATATTTATTTGAATTTATTTCTTGCTTGTCTTACTTTCTTGGGCCGTTCCCCAGGCACGGTGGCGTCCTTGTGAATTCACACGGGTCATGAGCCTGACCCTTCGTGTCCGCCATCCAGCACCGCAACCACGATGCCTCAGGCCTGACTCCTTTGTTTGTACACGGTCTCGCTGGGTCCTCGAGTTCTCCATCCCTTCATCCGTCCCCACGTGGCCCAGGGGTTTGTCCTTTGAAACCCGCCTGACCCTTGATTTTGACCTTCTCTCCATTTTCAAATTCAGAATTCCTTGGCTTTAATCATTTTTTTAAAAAATTAAATTCTTGGGGGGACGCCTGGGTGGCTCAGTGGGTTAAGCGTCTGCTTTCGGCTCAGGTCATGATCTCAGGGTCCTGGGATCGAGTCCCGCATCGGGCTCCCTGCTCCGTGGGAAGCCTACTTCCCCCTCCCCCTCCCCCTGCTTGTGTGCTCTCTCTGTCTGATAAATAAATAAAATCTTAAAAAAAAATTAAATTCTTGGGGCGCCCGGGTGGCTCAGTCGGTGAAGTGTCTGCCTTCGACTCAGGTCCCGATCTCAGTTGAGCCCCGCCTCGAGCTCCCTGCTCAGGGGAGAGTCTGCTTCTCCCTCTGCCCCTCCCCCTGTGCTCTGTCTCTCTCTCAGATAAATAAAATCTTTTAAAAGAATAAAAATAATGGGGCGCCTGGGTGGCTCAGTTGGTTAAGCGACTGCCTTCGGCTCAGGTCATGATCCCGGAGTCCCTAGATCGAGTCCCGCATCGGGCTCCTGCTCGGCGGGAAGTCTGCTTCTCCCTCTGACCCTCCCCCCTCTCATGTGCTCTCTCTCTCTCATTCTCTCTGTCTCAAATAAATAAATAAATAAAATCTTAAAAAAAAAAAAAGAATAAAAATAAAACAATAGTAATATTTTTAAAAAGCCCAACAGAAAAGGTCTCACCACACCCTCACCCAACTCCACTGTGGGAGGTGTACTCCCATTACCCCTGAATGAAGGGCTACGTGGCTCTAACTTTATTTCCAGCTTTGCACATTGTGCCTCGACTTCCTATTTCCACTCACAGGGCTTGGTTCTCTCGAGGTGACTCCCTGGTTCTCCCAGGTACTCAGGTAGCACAGGAGTGGAAGGCACTGGCTTCAGGTGCAAATTCCAAAGTGGAGGGGACCACCAAAACTTCAGTCCTCAAAGTAAATAGTAGTTTAGTGCAATATTTCTAAAAATCAAAAGTTTGTGCAAAAAAAATACATGGATAAAATATAAACTTTTTTTTTTTTAAAGATTTTATTTATTTATTTGAGACAGAGAATGAGATAGAGCATGAGAGGGTCAGAGGGAGAAGCAGACTCCCCGCTGAGCAGGGAGCCCGATGCGGGACTCGATCCCGGGACTCCAGGGTCATGACCTGAGCCGAAGGCAGTCGCTCCACCAACTGAGCCACCCAGGAGCCCCTGTCTGTGGGACTTTTAATCTGATGCCTTTAATGTTTAACATTCTGGGAAATTTATGTCTTTTTTATGATATCCATTTTTTTTTTAAGATTTTATTTATTTATTTGCGAGAGAGAGAATGAGATAGAGCATGAGAGGGGGAAGGTCAGAGGGCGAAGCAGGCTCCCCGCCGAGCAGGGAGCCCGATGCGGGACTCGATCCCGGGACTCCAGGATCATGACCTGGGCCGAAGGCAGTCGCTCAACCGACTGAGCCACCCAGGCGCCCCATGATTTTATTTATTTAAGAGAGAGAGAGCATGAGAAGGGGGAGGGTCAGAGGGAGAAGCAGACTCCCCGCCGAGCAGGGAGCCCGACGCGGGACTCGATCCCGGGACTCCAGGATCATGACCCGAGCCGAAGGCAGTGGCCCAACCAACTGAGCCACCCAGGCGCCCCGGAAAGCTCTGTTTTATAGAAGAGCTGATGTAAGACCAGAACTGGCCAGGGGCTTCCCTCACCTTGCAGTTAACGTCCGTCCTGCTCCAGTGCCTTCACTTCTAAATACTTATGTGCTGTATGCCTTCCCTGGGGCTAGATAGTATGAAATAGAATTCCATATTTTAACGTTGTTCTATTTCTTTCTTTTTTTTTTTTTAAGATTTTATTTATTTATTTGAGAGAGAGAATGAGAGACAGAGAGCATGAGAGGGGGGAAGGGCAGAGGGAGAAGCAGACTCCCTGCTGAGCAGGGAGCCCGATGCGGGACTCGATCCCGGGACTCCAGGATCATGACCCGAGCCGAAGGCAGTCGCTTAACCAACTGAGCCACCCAGGTGCCCCATGATTTTATTTATTTATTTAAGAGAGAGAGCGCATGAGAGGGAGGAGGGTCAGAGGGCGAAGCAGGCTCCCCGCCGAGCAGGGAGCCCGACGCGGGACTCGATCCCGGGACTCCAGGGTCACGACCTGAGCCGAAGGCAGCCGCTCAACTGACTGAGCCACCCGGGCGCCCCTAAAATATAAACTTTTAAGTGAAGACTGGGCCAGTATTCTGACTTTCCTTTCTGAGCCCAGCTCCAATACAGTTCCACCCACACTAGCCTCGGGGATGTTCACATTCTGGTTCCTAACACTGGCTGCTCAGACAGAGGACAGCGTTTTTACACTTCCTTGGGTGCTACTCAGAGGAGAGGACTCAAGGCCACTGGGATCAGCAACACGTGGGAGGCCCCATGTGCCCTTGTTCAAATGTCATAAGTGTTCAGAGCATTACACCGAGTGTGAGCTGGCTCCGAGCCTGAGGGCAAGCCCTCTGGGCAGAGGCTCAAGTCCACACTGGGGATTCCATCTTACATCATTCCTTTGCTTGGCTCATAATTTGTGGGGGACAAGGCAGCGAGGCTGAGTGAGCTTGGGGTCAGACTGCTTGTACGAGCTGGTCAGATTTCTCAGCCTCAGTTTCTGTGCAAAATAGAAGTCACTGTGGTCGTGTTGGAAGTGCTAACAGCGCTAACCTCCTAGAGCCATGTCCAGTGGATCAAGACTCTCAACTCACACTTAGACCTGTTTGCTCTATATGGTTTTATTGTTCACCCTGGAGTTTCTGATTGCTTTTTTTTTTTCTTCCCCTGGGTGTTATTATCATATTCTCAATCTTCCTCCACTATGAGCCTGCCTCTTTTTTTGGTTTATATTCTTATTTTGTTAGAGCTGGTCCTTAAATCATTCCTTAGCAGTGGGTATGAGGGAAGTAAATGTCTGAGTCCTTAAGTGTTTGCACATGTCTTTATGTTGTCCTCATAACTGGTCAATGGTGGGCACCTGGGTGGCTCAGTCAAGTGTCTGCCTTCGGCTCAGGTCACGATCCCGGGGTCCTGGGGTGGAGCCCGCATTGGGCTCCTTGCTCAGCCCTCTCCCTCTGGCCTTCCACTGGAGCACTCTCTCTCTCTGATTGAGCTCTTTTGGATTCTCTTCTTCTTACCCGGATGCTTGTCCTCTCTTCCACTATCACCTGGAGGATGCAGGTGCGGCACTTAGGAAGACTGCTCATAGGGGTTGCTTTTCCTTCCAGTTTCCTCCACTTGCTGTGGTTACACAGTGCCCATCTTCCACATCCTCGTGTCGTAGTGGTTCAGGGAAAGCCAGGGGCCAGCCTGGCCCAGGCCGTTCCTTTTTAAGGACTCAGTATGAGGAGAGAGGTGAGGAGGTGGAGAACACACGCTGCAGAATCAGACCACCCTGGCTTCAAGCCCCATGCTGTGGCAGATTGCACTTCCCCGCGGTGGCTGCAGCAAAGCCTTCTAGCCCACAGGCTACCCTTACAGTGTGACGCTGGCCACTCGTTGAAAGGTGACAGCCTCCACTTCCCGGCTGATAGAAGGTGGCAGGCATGACTTCTGTGCCCCTCCCTGGCTCTGTCTGCTGGAGCACTCCTCTGGCAACCTGGCCTAGCTGTTCTTGCCAACAGCCCCGGCGCAGTCCCAGCTGACAGGTAGATACAAGCTTTCAGGTGATCACAGCACCACCTGTGAGTCTTCCAGCTGAGGCCCAGATCCCGGGGGCCAGAGACCAGCTGGCCCCCCGACCCCTGATGGAGTCCCAGGCCACAGGAAAGAAGGGTGCGAACATGACCACATGCACCAGCTGCTAAGTTGTGGGATCATTTGTTATGCAGCAGTAGAGAATTGACACACTGGCCATTTTACTGTGACCATTGACTTTGGTTTTCTTGTCTGTGAAATGGGGATGAATAATCCCAACCTCACAGGCAGCTACTCTGCCTTCCACTTGCAACTGCCACCTTATCTGTGCCCCACAGTGGCTTCCTTTTAGTCAAGAGAAGCCTCCTGTGCCCACCTCACATCTCGGTCTCACCTGGGGCTGGTGTGGGTGGTCCTCAGCTAGTGGGATGGAAGGAAGCCGGGGACAATGCTCTTCCCAGCTCCCCCCTGGGAGGAATCGTGAGGCCACCCTGATGAGGCCCCTCTCAGACACTTCCCTCCTCCTGGCCCCATGGCCACTTCCGACAGAGGCAGCCTCCACCCGATCGATCCTTGCCTCAAGCTCTGCTTTCGGGGGAGCCGCTCAGCAGTTTGCTTTAAATTGTACCATTTTTTATTTAAATAAAGGGAAAAGTGTTATTAGTTGAGAAGTCAGCATCACTTGCCATAAGCAGAAGGAACACAGGAAAATAAGCACATGGAAACGGAACAGTGCTACTGAGTCTCAGCCAGGGCCAGAGGGACACCACACACGAAGTTACAGCTCTCCTGTCCGGGGAGGTGTCGCGCCCCACCGGCGGCCAGAACCTTCGCACAAACCCGCTGCACAGGCAGCCAGGGGGCCACCAGAGGGCCTTGGGTCATCGGCCCCTCACAGAAGCGCCAGGGCATGAATTATCAGCTGAAGCTCACCAAGGATTATTCCACCCAAACTGCATCATGACGTGGGACCTCCCACCAGCTTCTCCCACGCTCATGCCTCCAACCAGCCCAGGGAGAGAGTTCACAGCAGAATGGAGGCCCCAAGATCCACAACTCACCCTCCGTCATGGCACATATGCTCTGGGGCATGAACAAGCGCATACAGGGACACACACACACAGAAACACGCAAACACAGCCTACCACACACCTGCGTTCACACCTCCCACACGCACAGAGTGACAGTGACAGACACACACCCCTCACACGCATGCCAACAAGCCCCCGCCCCCATAAACACTACCCACAGCAGACATGTGCAGACCCCATCCACGTCCGCATCCGGACATCCTGCACCTGCAGAAGTGGACACGTGCAGACACACCTGCCCATGACCCCCTGCAGACGTGCACACGGACAGGACAGACAGGAATGCTCAGACACAGCCCACACCCACGCATGCACACATATGTACATACTGACGGACACACACATGCATACTCTTCCACATGTGATAAGCACACATACACCGAGCTCCCAGATGTGTGCACATAGAGACACACATTCCTAATCACACACACACCCTCACACCCATGTGACCTCACACCCTGTCACACGCATGCCTAGCACATGGTGGTCTTGGTGTCACTGTGTCCACCTGGCCCCCACCCCCACCTCAGTGCCTGCAGCACAGACCTCAGGCCCCGTGACCACTGATGGAGCATGGCCTCCCGTGGGCTTGGAGAGAGGATGGAGGGGCACGGTGATATGTCCCTGGGAGGACTCAGGGTGCAGGGCCAGCTCCAGCCTTTCTCCCAGGCTACCTTGGCCCTGGAGTGTCCTCAAGCCCCTCAACCTTCCAGGCCCAGCCAGGAGTGCCTCTACCCCCCAAAAGCCTTGCTCCCCAGTATCCACATAGATGAGTTGTCCTCAGGCTGGTGGCTTCTCCACAGCCCTCCTGGTCCTGCCCTGTCCTCTACTCCCCCGGGGAGACCACAGGACCCTGCTGGCTCCCTCCACTGCTCTGAGTGTCGTGACCCACTGTCCACACAGCAGTGGGTCCCCTCCCCCAGGGACTTCCCCAAGAGGCTCCTATGAGGTCAGCCGGGAAGGGAGGGTTCCAGCCTTGTCGTCTGGTCTCACCACCTCCCCAGCCCCAGGAGTGAACTTTTTTTTTCTTTTTTTGAGAGAGAGAGAGTGAGCGAGCAGGGAGAGGGGGAGGGGGAGGGAGACAATCCTCAAGCCGACTCTGCTGAGCACGGAACCTGACGCGGGGCTTGATCCCAGGACCCTGAGATCATGACCCGAGCCGAAATCAAGAGTCAGACACTTAACCGACTGCACCCCCCAGGCGCCCCCAGAAGTGACCTGCTTACCCCTCTGCCTGGCACCCATCCATTACCCAAGAGTCGCAGGACCCAGCCTGCTGGGCCCTTCCTTCCCCCCCACTCACAGCACACTCATCTGTTAGACACGCCTGAACTTGTCTGTCTCCCCCCCAGGTCAAGCTCGGAGGCTCACTGGGCACACAGCAGGTACCCAGTCGTGCATGCAGCCTCATCAGGCCGCTCTCCAGGGGTGGGAGGACACAGGCCTCCCAGGGCCTGAGAGCCCTGGGCCCAGGCCCAGTGCCCAGGCTCCCCAAGACTCACCGTGGACAGGATGGGGTGTGCTGTCTCTGCCTCTTGGCCGCGGCTCCCGGCTCATGAGGGCTGGGGGGGTGTTCCTGTGTTTCTCAAGTTCGTCCCACCCCTGAGTCCTCCAGTCAGGACTCCTCTCACGTAAAAAGCCACCTCTTTAAAAACAAGTTCCCCCCGGGGCCTCTGCAATGCACCACAGCCATGGAGAGCAAGACCCAGGGGCTTAATGTCTTACACATGTCAGCTGTCTGTAGTTTCTGCCTCAGTCAGGCTTGCGCGTTCGGCCGTCCCCTGGGGCCTGGGATTCCCCTGCCCTGCAAGCTGGGCCTCGGGCCCCCAGGGGCAGGCAGGAAGCCACAGGGAAGCGGGTCCCCCAGACAGTAATGTGGGGGTGCTCTCAGGTAGGCTCTCGATGTCAGGTGGGAGGGTGGAATCGAGAGCCAGGGATGAGGGGCCTAGGGGCTGGGGGCTCAGAGAGGGCTCACTGGCCCCCAGGCAGCCTGTCACCCAAGCATCAGGGATGCCCACCCAGGCATTTTCTCCCAGTCCCCTAGGCTCTGCCCACTGCCCTCATTCCCTGGGGTCCAGAAGGACCTTCTGTGCTGCCCTGTCTCAGATATAGGAACGGGGTTGGCGCTAGCCTGGCCCATAGGCTGGGGCCCTGGTTCCCATGTGTGTCTTGGAGGGCAGGCGATTTCCCCCACATTCCAGCTATTAGAGCATCGAAAACAATCACAGACAGGAATGTCATCTGGCAGAGCCATGGGCACTTTCGAAATCAGGAAGGTCTGTGTGGGGACCGGGCTAGCTGGGAGACAGCTTCACCAAGGGGATTCAGAATTCTGAGGCTGGGATGGGGGCACATACCATGGGGGGCGCTCTCTCTGGCCGGCAGCAAGCTGTCCCGACCCCACAGGGCAAGGGACACACAGCTGGGCCAGCAGCCTGGGGTGGGGACAAGGTGGGGGGCATAGCCTCCGCCCCGGCTGTGGGATCCTCCTGGGCCTCAGTCACCTGTCTCTGAGTAGAAGCAGCCCCTGGTCAGGCGCTGCCGTTCACACCACACCTGGAAGAACATGGCTCAGTGATGCGGGGCTGAGCAGGGGGCTCTCTCCATCTCGGAGCTAAGGGGGATCTGGAGTGAGGAGGGGGCTCTGACAGAGACAGGGATCCAGGCTGAGGGCAGGGCTGCCCAGTAAACAGTGACAGAGGCGGGGAGGGGGCACCCAGAAGAAGGGCTGCATGAGGGCCCTGTTCCAGGGAAGGTGGAGGCAGACCAGGGCCTCGGGGAGGCAGCCAGACGCAGGCCCTGGCCTGGAGGACCACCCCCCAGTCCCACATGCGGGGAGGCACTGCTCTGGGGGCACAAAGACACCGAGCAGAACTTCCCCTCTGCGCCTGCCCTGGGACGCTGACACCAGCCAGGAGGGCCCCTCCGGCAAGACCCTCATTAGGGACAGGGCAGGAGGCCTGGATCTGCTGTTGTCCCTGACCTTCAGGAGAAGAGCCAGGTATAGGGGAGGGACAGAAATGTCTACTTTTAATGTTATTGCTTTTTGTACTGTTTGAAATTTTTAGCATGTGCATTAAAATGGAAAAATCAAATTAATTAAAACAGAAAAAAAAGCCACTAAGGGGTCAAGCAGGCCTCTTATTCTCTGCACAGTGACCTAGGGGGCCTGGGGTCCCCTCTGATTCTGCCCCAACCTAGCCTTGAGCCTTCTGTTCATGAGATGTAGGTGAGATTCCCCCCACATACTGTTGGCTTCGGATGCCACCCCCACCCCCCGCCCTGTGTGTCAGACTCCCAGCAGGATCAGGAGTCCACGGGAGAAGGGAGAGAGGACAATATAGGGGGCAGGAAGGTTGCCTGCCGCATCTGCTGGCCACTGAGCTAGAGAGGAGCAGGGCGGCGAGGGGCCTCCTGCCAGGGCTGGCCTTGTCCCAGGACAGTAGAATGGGGCCCACAGTGCCCAGCAGGGTGACACTGTAGACTGAAGAAGAGTCACATGAACATGCTGAGGACTCTGGAGCACTGTCTGTGGGGACCTCTGTTTGTGAAATGGGCCAAAAGCCCTAAGCTTGACCTGAGGCTGGTGGACACTCAGGGTCCAGGCCAGGGGCTCAGGGTCGGTCCCCCTAGGGGCGGCCAGTTTCCCTCGGGCACAAGCCCTGACAGCAGGTGGTCCTGCCGTCCCTCCTGGCCACCCCCTCCCCTCTGCTGGCCAGCTGGGCTCCTGCGGGTGTGGCCCAGGAGGTGACTTCCCATGGGGGCAGTGACCTGCAGACACTGGGGAACCAGGAGGGCTGCTCAGGTCCTGCTACCCCCTTTCCCAGCTCTGGAAACCGAGGCACGGACTGCCCAGACCGCAGGGTTCCAGAGCTGCACGTCACCCACTTCCACTTTCATGTTTTTTGATACCACTCAGGCCAGCATGAGGGGAGAAGGGTATCTGGACCTCCCCTTCCTGCCCTGTCCTCTGGGGGCCTATCTGAGGCCACCCTCTGTGGCTTCTGGGAACCACCCTGCAGCCTCTGTTTCCCGATGGGCGCCCCGGTTCGATGCACCATTCTGATCCATCAGCACCATGGGTGAGGCAGCCCTTCTCTAGATGGGACACTGAGGCCCAGAGAGGGGCAGGCCTGGGAGACATTCCATGTCCGGGGGCACCAGATGTCTCCTCCTGCCCATGACATCAAACCACCACCTGCCTCCCTGGGGCTGGACGCAGGTCAGGGACAATTCTGAATCTCAGGGGAAGACCCCATGCATTATGTTTGCCTCTCCCCGTGGAGAACAGCTCCACGGTATATAAATGAGGCCACTTCCAAGCTCCCCAGGCACCAGGCAGGGTCCCTCCACCCAGCTGGTCCTGGCCTGTCCCAGCTCACACCCACCTGTCCCCTCACGTCCCCTAGCTCCAGACCCTGGCTCCTACTGTGAGCACGGGGAATTAAAGTGTGTTCCCTGGGGCGCCTGGGTGGCTCAGTCGTTAAGCGTCTGCCTTCGGCTCGGGTCATGATCCCAGGGTCCTGGGATCGAGCCCCGCATCGGGCTCCCTGTTCATTGGAGAGCCTTCTTCTCCCTCTCCCACTCCCGCTGCTTGTGTTCCCTCTCTCGCTGTGTCTCTCTCTGTCAAATAAAAATAAAATCTTAACAAAATAAATAAAAATTAAAAATAAAATTTAAAGTGTGTCCCCTCCCAGCGTCTGTGACAGTGACGGCTGAATGAGAAAAGGAAAAGTAATACGGGATCCCTTTAAAGTCATCGTCTTTAAACGTGATTTCAGGCCTCCTGGGTGGCTCAGTCGGTGTAAAATTAACGCTGAGACACTCATTGCCAAGCAGAACACAAAGGGAGGCTGAAAGCACACTGTTCTTCAGGGTCATTGCTGACCTCGCTCAGTCTTTAGGAGGGAGACAGGAGGAGGAGGCCCCAGCGACCAGCCAGTCAGGGGCCCGGGTGAGGGGCTCAGAGCCCGGGGGGCGGGGGCAGCAGCTGCTGAGCTGACTCATCCTGAGTCCTCAGCTTCAAGCCGGTGACCCATGCGCTTTAGGCTCCGGAGTATCTCCTTACTTCCAAAGGCAAGATAAAGTTGAGGAAACGTCTGTGCATTAGATGCAAAGAATGTGCCTTGAGTAGACTTTGACGCTATTTTGTGAGTTCTGGTTACAAGAAGATCTGGTTTTGCCCCTTGAGGGCAGGACATTCTGAGCTTTCTGAGAATCAAACAACCCTTGTCATCCTGCCAAAAACGGGCCCTTCCATGTGGGCTGCTTAGATGTTCATTCACTCATTCATTCAACAAACGCTTTCCACCTGGTGGAGAGACAGCAGGGGGCAGGGCAGGGACCCTGCTCTCTGGCAGGTGGAACTCCAGGACAGGAAGGCTTCCTGGAGGAAGGAGCCAGTCAGCTGAATCCTGAAGGGCAGATAGCAAGGTAGGAGCATGGGAGGCAGAAAGGAGATGTGGGAGAGGACAGGCTACAGAGGCCAGCAGGGGCCTTGCCGGCCTGGGCAGGTCTGGACTTCGCCCTAAGGACAACACAGAGGGGCTTCTGACTCAAAGATGGGTGTAGGGAAGAACCTGTTTGCCATCTCCAGATGCTGGGGCTGACCACAGCTCTCCCACCTTCTAGAACCTGTTTCCAAGGCTCCTCGTCTCCCGGCTGTTCCCTGCTGAACCCGGGGTCCAGGGGCAGGAGAGCTGTTTGGCCACCTCCCCTCCAGACAGCACCTCCTTGGGCGGCAGTACCCCACTGACCCCCAGCCTACTCACCACGGCCTCGGCAACAGGCAGACGTGCCCCAGCCAGGGGCTCTCCTGGCCTGGGCCAGCCCCTCCCCTGCACAGCTGTGCAGGCCCCACCCCCAGCCACCTGCCAGCCCTCCCAGGCCTCTCCCCAGGAAGGGGAAAATGCCCCGTTCAGCCCTGCCTCTCTGAATGTGGGGAAGGGGGAGTGGGGGCAGGCAGAGGGAAAGAAGGATCTCACACAGGCCATTAACTGTTCCCCATCCCCCCCAGGGAGCAGCCCATGTCCGGGGCCAGAACCATCACCATGTTGTGGCAAGGAGACACCTGGGCAGATTTGGGGACCAACCCACCCTCCTCCAGTCTAAACCAATTCTGCAGACTCTGGGAACAGAGGCCAGGATGCAGGATGCATCAGGGGGTGGGGAATAAGCAGCCCACCAGGTGGGAGGAGGGGATGAAGTTGTCCCTGCCACGCTGCCCAGCTCAAGGTCCGTGGCCTCAGCTGTGAGAAGTCCCAGACATGTGAGGCCTGCACAAGTGTCTCGGCCTCACCGGGCCTCAGCTGCACACCCCAATGTCCACCCACCGGGTGACCCACTATCTGCGGGGAAATGGAGAGGGGTTGGTTGGCCTGGGGGAGCTCTGAGCCACTCCTACAGCTGACACCCAGTGGCAGCAATGACCTGAGAACATCTACCTCCAGGGACTCATGCTCAGTGGGGACAGACGTGTTCGAGGGGTGCTAGAATGCCCATGGTTTGAGGGGCCCTGAGGGCCAAGCATGCACTCTGGAGGAGGGGTGGGTTGGTGAAAGAACCAGAGGCTCTCTGAGTGGGCTCTCAAGGCTGCAGCCAGAAGAGGGGTGAAAAACCTGGGGCCAGGAGGTCATGAGGGGGTACAGGGTGACAATGAGGGGCTTCTCTCTCCGAGAGCAAAGAGCCGGGCTCCCCGGACAGACCTCCCAGGAGAGAACCTTTGCCTCCCCTCTGTGCTTGCTCTGGGGAACATTTTGTTTCTGTTCATTTTGTTCCCAGGACATTCGGGCCAAATTTGACCCTTTGTCCCCAATAATTCTTCCTGAGCATATCTGCTTCTCCAGAATACCTCCAGACTGAGCTGATGGACACACCTGCTGGTCTCTCTCTTCCTTTGTAAGTGAGGATGGGGAGCAGCCCCGGGCTCCCTAACTGCCCAGCGTGTGGGGTGGGCTGGGGTTTTCCTGGCTTTGTCACCGAAGGAGGGGCCGTTCAAGAGAAATGAGAATGTATGTCGGCTGCGTTTCCTGCCTCCAACCCCACTTAAAATGGAAACAGCTGTACTAAATTCCGAGTAAACAGGCAGATGGCAGAGCCTGCCAGCCAAGCACATGTCAAAGATAAACACAGCCAGACACTAACGTGTGCAGGGTGGATTTTAATCGGTGATAACTATTGTACCAGGGAAAATAACGGGGGCGGGGGTGGACTGAGCTCCACTTGGGCTTGTGCAGAGTGATGGCATTGAACGGGGAGAATGAGAGGTAGGGAGGGGTGAGCGGGGCTCAGTAGTCAGGGAAGTAGAAATTTACAAAAAGCAGGAAGGGCCCCCCAAACTCATTTGTCATAATAGTTGGCAAAAAGCAGGGCGAATGAGGGTAAGAAAACTCTGAACTGTTGCTCGGGTCCCTGTGCCTAATAAAAGTGCCCCACAGGTCCACACTCTCACTCCCAGTGTTGGGGAAATCTTGTTTGCTTCTCAAGACAGTAATGCAGAAAAGCTGCTAACCAGGAACCTTGAATCATTTATAATTTAGCTCTAGTTTCTCAAAAGGCCCAGAGGAAAAAAAGAGTGACATTTCTTCTGGTTTGAATATTCTCTGATCTAAGAGCTCCAACTGGTATCTGCTCTGGTAAAGAAACAAGCTGTTCTAACAGTTTCATTCCTTAGGACAGTGCTAGAAACCAGAGAACATGGAAACTAAAGCATTGAAATTCAGATGCACTCCCCCTACGTTTTGGCCTAAAGCTGTTAGATGATCCATGTTTTATGTTAAGTGTGTGACTAAAATATGTTATTAAAAATTACACATTTAGGGCGCCTGGGGGGCTCAGTCGGTGAAGTGTCTGCCTTCAGCTCAGGTCATGGTCCCAGGTCCTGGGATGGAGTCCCGCATCGGGCTCCCTGCTCAGCGGGAAGCCTGCTTCTCCCTTTCCCACTCCCCCTGCTTGTGTTCCCTCTCTCGTGGTGTCTCTCTCTGTCAAATAAATAAATAAAATCTTTTAAAAAAAATTACACATTTAAAAACAGGGACAGGGGAGCCTGGGTGGCCCAGTCGGTAAAGCGTCTGCCTTCCGCTCAGGTCATGTTCCCGGGGTCCTGGGAACGAGTCCTGCATGGGGCTCCCTGCTCAGCAGGCAGCCTGCTTCTCCCTCTGCCTGCCCCCCACCCGCCACTTGTGCTCACTCTCTCTCAAATAAATAAATAAAATATTAAAAAAAAAAAAGGAAGCAGTCCAACAGGAAAATGGGCAAAGGACATGAACCAAAGATGACAGAAAAAAAAAATCCCTTGAACATCTGAGTAAGATGCTCAACCTTACACAGAATGAAGGAAAGGCAAATCACACCAGGACATCATTCTTCCAACAAAATGATTGACAACAATCCAAAAGTTAATTGAAATCAAAGTTGCACTTGCCCGTTGAAGGAGCAGCCCCATGTTGGGCAATTTATGCTGAGGATCTTACACACACACACACACACGCTGAGGATCTTACACACACACACGCTGAGGATCT
>NC_058418.1:59064684-59065886 GCF_002201575.2 Neomonachus schauinslandi | reverse complement strand
GAGGGTCTTACACACACACACACACACTGAGGATCTTACACACACACACACACACCAGATACAAGATGGTGTGTACCGGAGTCATTGCCACATTGTTATTTAACAGACCACCGAGGAAGTTCTAGTGTATTCCTCGTGAGTCTGTTTGTTATTTAACAGACCACCCCAAAGCTCCAGTCTATTCCTCATGCGTCTGTGCATCAGCTGGGCCCAGGCCAGCGCTCCTTCTGCTCCTGGGACGTCAGCTGGGCCATTTCTGGGGCTGCCTTCTGGGGCTTGGCTGGTGCTAGAATGTCTCATACACCTTCGCTCTTGCAATCCGAGCCTTAGCTGGGTGGCTGGTGACCAAGGCCTACGCTGGGCTTCCTTCCAGCCGGACAGTGCAGGCCCCTACAGGCCAGGGGCTGAACCTGCTAGAACCACACAGTCTCACGCACACCACATCCTGTTGGTCAAACCACGTCACACATCAGCCCTGGTGTAAGGGAAGAGCATCATGCACATGGAAGGGGGTAGTGATTTCCTGCATTCCCTTTGGAAATAACCCATCATATTTTAACAGCACAAGAGTGGAGACAACTAGGGTCCACCTGGAGGAGAACGGTTAAAAAGCAAAACGAAACACAGGTGTTCCATACCCTATGAAACGAATGTGGAAACTCTCTACATGCTGATGTGCAAACACCTCCCAGATGTTGTTCACGCAAACAGCTATGCACAGAAGAAGCAAAGAAGACACATGTAACTGTTGGAGCCTGCCTAACGGAGTCCGGCTGGAGCACCCAACACACGGGGACGGTGGTTACGAGGCCAATGTCCCCAGGTATACAACTTGCTAAAACAGGTTTGTTTTTAATTTTTTAAAGCTGTTTATTGTTTGATTGATTGATTGAACTCTACACCCAACATGGGGCTTGAACTCACAACCTCAAGATCAAGAGTCACACGCTCTACCAAATGAGGCAGCCAGGTGCCCCTAAAACTGGTTTCTTTGTACCGTGTGAGCATATTACCATACTCACTATTTACAACAACCACAGTTTTTAAATGATATAAAAGTCATGGTTTTAGGGGCACCTGGATGGCTCAGTCAGTTAAACATCTGACTCTTGATTTCGGCTCAGGTCATGACCTCAAGGTTGTGCTGGTCATGGAGCCTACTTAAGATTCTCTCCCTCTGCCCTTCCCCCCCCCACCTGCTC
>NC_058418.1:58971464-59064584 GCF_002201575.2 Neomonachus schauinslandi | reverse complement strand
CATGCCCTCTTTTTCTCCCCCCCCCCCAAAAAAAAAAAAAAAAAAAAAAAATTGTGGTTTTAGCACAGTGCACACATGGCCACCCTCCTCTGTTGAGACCACCGAGGGAAGCAGACCCCACCGGCCTGCCTCCCGCACCACAGTGGATCATCACCAGTGGCTGATCAGGCAGTGTTCTTGTAACAGGAAAGCAGTGCTATGAAATCAATCATACCCAGTCATTGCTGAAATGACCACACCTTGTCCTTGCTTAGAAGCGGATCCAGATGGACTATCTAGTTAGTCATCCTTAAGAAAGAGCAACATTCTCATTTCACCCAGTTGGGTCAGTCCCTTCCCCTCCTCTAGAGCAGAGTCTGCACCCAGGGGGCAAGGGGAGGGGTGTTGGGAGGCCCCCTATACCCCCTCTCCATCATCTGACCTCAGATCCAGCCGATTCCCACCTACCCACCTTCAAGCCCAGAAGTTTCCAGCTGGGACTTTCCTGGGCCAGCCTGGTGGGTAAGCTAAGTTTTCTAGGGATGGGCAGCCAGGCAGAATGAGGAGGATTGAGTGGGGGGCTCAGACTGTTGCAGGGGGTGTCCGCGGTCTCTCCTCCTCCCTGGGGTTACAGAGGGTGTGGGGATACGGAGGTGGGACCAGTGGTGGAGGCCGCCCGAGGGGCACCATTCACACTCCCCAACACCTGACCACTATGATGAGATGTGTGCGGGGTCATCACATAAAACTATGGGTCACCTCACCCCTTTCAGCAGGGTCTTCTGACTAATCACTCCCCTGCTGGCCCGTGTCAATAAATCTCCTGAAATACTTTTGATTGGCTCCATTACATTGTCTTGTGTTTGGGATGTGTTCAATGTTGAGTGTAAACTTTTTTTTTTAAAGTAGGCTCCACGCCCAACATGGGGCTTGAATTCACGACTCTGAGATCAAGTTGGATGCTCTGCTGACTGAGTCAGCCTGGCGCCCCAAATGTCAACATTTAAAGCCCCACTTCTCCTTCTTGGCCTTGGCAGAAGAGACCCTCTTGCCCTCTGAGGGCACTGACCCATGTCCCTTGTAATTCAGACCCCACCACAGACTACAGAAGGATGGCCCTCATCCCAGAGCCACCACCCCTACTGGCCTGTTCTTAGGTCCTTGAATAGACTTTCTCCCCCTGCCTCAGGACCTTGGCACATGCTATATCCTTAGCCAGTCGGCTCTCTCCTTGCCTGCTGCCTGGTTCTCCTGGGGTGGCCTCAAGGATTCGGGTAGCAGTTACCTGCTTTCTGCCTCCAACTCTACCTTTGAAATGGTGGGCCTAACAGCATCTGCCTGAAGGGGCTATCGCCCGAGACCTCGAGGGATGGCACAGCTGAGCCCCACACCAGGTGAAGCTCCTGTCTCAGACCAAGCTTCCGTCTTCCACCCAAGGCCTGCCTGAGTTGTAGGCACACGGCTGGTGTGCCTGGCACCTCACAGCTTGTTCAGATGTTAACCAAACCACAGCACAGAATTTTGGAGCGAGGTGCTAGCAGGTTATCCCCCTTTTCTGGGGCTTCCCAGAATCCTGATGGGTGGGCACAAAGAAGCATGGAGCTGGCTTTGACTCCAGCCACAGCTCCCCGTCTGCAGATGGAAGCTGACAGCACCGCCCAAAGGCTGGGAAGGAGCCTGGGCACTCAGCCGGCCCCAGCCAGGACAGCTGTGAGGACATCCACTGCAGGGGCCCCCCACACCCCCTGCGGCCTCACGGAGCTCTTTACCTCCCCAGGTCATGAAAGGGAAACTGCTACTCTGAAAAGGAAGTCAGCAAACTTTGGAGGGAGATGCTGGTCTGAGAGTACCCCCCTTCCAGGTCAGCCCCACCTCTGCCTCTGCTCGGAAACCAATGGCATTCTTGCTGTGGGCACCCCCGGGCTCTTGGGGTGCTTCTGACCCTGCTCTCGCAGAGCAGCCCATCCCCAGCCTCTCTCCCCTCTCCTCTCTGCGGCTGGGGGAATGGTCCACATCCTAAGGCCCGTGGATTTGTTACCTCACACTTTGCAGCCATGATTAAGGACTCTGAGATGAGAGGTGATCCTGGGTTATCTGCGGAGGCCCCATGTTATCACAGGGTTTCTATACGAAGGAGGTAAGGGGGTCAGAGTCAGAGATGTGGCCATGGAAGCAGATGTGAGAGGGACACCTGAAGATGCTGTTGGTCATGAAGGTGGGGGAGGGGCCGCGGGCCAGGGATGTGGAGCCTCGAGAAGCTACAGAAGGCAGGAAACAGATTCTGTCCCAGAACCTCCAGAATGACGGCATCCCAGGTGACACCTTGATTTTAGGACCTCTGACCTCCAGAGCTGCAAGATAAAGAATCTGTGTTGTTCTGAGCCCATCAACGTGTGGTCATTTGTTACAGCAGCAACGGGGAGCTCATACAGCCCCCGGGGCCATCTGCACACAGGGAGTCCAGGAAGGAGACTCGAGGGCTCCAAGCCTCTCCAGCGCGCTGCGCGGGTCAGGAGGAGGCAGGTCCGGGCCACACCACACTCGGTACCACGCAGGCCCTGGCCCTGGGCGCCCACTGAGGGGATCCCCACGACGCTGGGCACCGAGGCCTGGTGGGCTGAGACCCAGCCTCCCTGACCGTGGGACTTAGGGGTCACAGAGCTGGACCCTCGTCGCGTCCATCAGCTTTCTCTGCGGAGGGGCAGCCCCGGGCCCGCGGAGCCCTCGCCCCTGGGGTGCAGGGAGGAGCCCGAAGAGCGGTGTCGGGCTCCTCTGCTCCACTAGGGGGCGTCAGAGCAACGGGCGGAGCATGCGCCTTTCCTTCCTTTTCCGCGTTCATTACAAGATTAATACGCGGGTGGTTAAGATATGCAGACAGTACAGGAGGACGTAAAGCCCCAGACGCCCTTGTGCATGATTCCAGAACGTTCCTCTGGGGTCCCACGGGCACGTCCTTCCTTTTTCATACAGTGGGATCACGCTGGTGGTCTTGCCGGTCTTGCTGGTCTGGTTTTCACTCAGTGCTTGGTCTCCGAGGGCTTTCCCTGTCTACACTGAGATAGGACGCGCTGTAAACCCCGATCTTCGGTGCCGCTGAACGCAGTTCATGCTGTCGCTGCGCCTCCGTGATCGGGCCACGCCTACCAACAGGCATAGTCACAGTCGTTTACACCTGCAAACCTCGCTGTGATATCCCTGCGTATCTTAAGACAGCCTTTTTTTTTTTTTAAATTGTGGTTTTGAGGCCCAGTGGTGGATTATTAGTGAAGCAGGCCATAACTAGTATTTGGGGGAAAAAAAAAAAAGATTAGACTCAAGTCCACTCGGCAGTCCCCAAGTATGTGACATGTGAGGTGAGTGTGTGCACGTCTGTGTGTGTCCGTGTGTGCACGTCTGCGTGTCTACTGGATCTGAGGAGAACATGTATTTCTTTTTTTTTTAATGGCAGAATTTATTTTTTTCAAAAAATAAGCCTGAAATTGGAGAGCAGGCCTAAGCAGTTTGAGGAGAGACCAGCAGTGGGAGATGAGTGAGGGGCCAGGGGGTGACTTGGCAATGGTGGAGGTGCAGAGACAGCGCTGGGGCAACTCTCTAGGTGGTCTCAGGAACAAGAGGGAGGGTGCAGTGAAAGACATCAAAAGACTTGAATATTCACAATTTTGAAGCCTGGATAGAAGGCAAAACCCAAAGTATTGTATCATTTTTGTTACGGACCAGATTGGGAGATCAGTTTGAAGTGCCTACACACATGCATCCATTGGGCAGTCGGATGGGCACAGTGAGAAACGTGGCCATCTGAGCTGGAGCTCAGAGGCAGTAACCCAGAGTGATTGTGAAAACAGCTTGTGAGTCACCCAGGCCTGGGTTCAAACCTCAGCTTTAACATCTACGAGCTATGAGAGCCTGGACAAGGACTTTAACCTTACTGAGTCAGTTTCCTCTCTGGAAAATAGCGCCAAGAACACATTCTTCCCAGGGTTTGAGGAATGGACTAACTGAGATAGTACGCACAGCACTTAGCAAAGGACCAGGCAGCAACATGAGAGGGGCTTTTCTTACCATAGATCACAGTATGGGTGTTGCCAAGGGCACGGTGCTAGAAAGCTAAAGAGAGTCAAAGATTCCAATGCCAGGGAAGTGGGCAGAGGAGAGGTAGGCAAACAGATAGAGGCAGAAAGCCAGAACACCAGGGGAGAGTCAGGGGAGGTCAGGGAGCTGGACACAGATGAGGAAAGCATTTTGACAAGCAGGAGAATGGATCCACTGCACTCCACTTTGCAGTAATTGAGGACACGGGATAAAATTTAACCCTTGGATCTGGCAAATGGAAGTTGAGAAAATGTATTTCTGGCTGTTAGAACTAATAAATGAATTCAGCAAAGTAGCAGGAAACAACATCAATGCACAAAAATCAGTTGTATTTCTATGCACTAACAAGGAAAAATCTGAAAAGGAAATTACAAAAATAATTTTATTTACAATAGCATAAAAAATACTTACGAATTCACTTAACCAAGGTGGTGAAAGAGTTGTACAATGAAAACTACAAAACATTGCTGAAAAAATTTTAAAAAGACATAAATCACTGGAAATTCATCCCACACTCATGGATTGCAAGACATAATTTGTTCAATGTGAGCACTGCCCTACCCAAAGTGATATACAGATTCAGTGCAATCCCTACCAAGATTCCAATGACATTTTTTTTTTGCAGAATAGAAAAATCCATCCTAAAATTCATATGGAATCGTGAGGGACCCAAATAGCCAAAACAATCTTGAGAAAGGAGAAAAAACACACCTCTTGACTTCAAAACTTACTTATAAAGACAGACGCATAGGTCAAAGGAAGAGAATTGAGAAACCCGAAATAAATCCTCACACATGTGGCCAAATCACTTGGTTGAAGGTGCCAAGACCATCCAATGGGGGAAAGGACAGTCTTTTCAACAAATGGTGCTGGGAAGATTAAAGAGTCACATGCAAGAGAATGGAATTGGATCCTTTCCAAACACCATATACAAAGATTAACTCAAAGTGGATTGAAGACCTAAATATAAAACCTAAGACTATAAAACTCTTAGAAAAAAACATAGGGCAAGCTTCACAACATTAGATTTGGCAATGATTTCTGGATATGACACCACAGACATAGGCATAAATAGAAAAACTGGACTCATGAAAATTTAAGAATGTTGTGCATTAAAGACACTAACAACAGGGTAAAAAAGGCAACCTCCAGAAGAGGAGAAAATATTTGCAAATCACGTATCTGGTAAGAGATTAATATCCAGCATATATAGAGAACCCCTAAGACTCAACAATAACAACAAAAATGTAAAAAAAAAAAAGCAACCTGATTCAAAAATGGGCAAAGGACCTGAATAGACATTTTTCCAAATAAAGTATACAAATGGCCAATAAGCACATGAAAAGATATTCAATATCAGTAGTCATTAGGGAAACGCATATCACAACCACAATAAGACACCACCTCATACCCGTAAGGATGGCTACTATCAAAAAAGCAGAAAACAACAAATGTTGGTGAGGATGTGGAGAAATTGGAATCCTGTGCACTACTGGTAGGAAGGTAAAACGGTGTAGCTGCTGTGAAAAACTATGGAAGTTCCTCAAAAAATTAAAAATAGAACTACCACATGACCCAGAAATTTCACTTCCGGGTATATACCCAAAAGGCTTTAAAGCAGGGTCTCAAAGAGATATTTGTACATCTATATTCATAGCAGCGTTATTCACAATAACTACAATATGGAAGCAACCTAAATGCCCAGTGATGGATGTATGTGAGTGAGCCCATCCAAGACCCTCAAACGTGAGACATAAATAATATGGGTTGTTATGAGCAGCAGCTATGGACATCAAAAGGAGATCTAAACTATGAAGAAGTTAAGAAAATCAAAGGCTAGAGTGCCTGGATGGCTCAGTCAGTTAAGCGTCTGCCTTCAGCTCAGGTCATGATCCCAGGGTCCTGGGATCAAGTCCCGCATCAGGCTCCCTGCTCAGCGGGGAGTCTGCTTCTCTCTCTGCCTCTGCCTGTCCTCCCTACTCATGCTCTCTCTCTCTCCAATAGATAAATAATTTTTTTTTTTAAAAAGGAGGAAAATTAAAGGCTAGATTGAGGTCTAACATCCACTTAGTAGGAGTCCCAGAAGAAAATAATAGAATAGAAGAAAGGCAAAATTTTGAAGACATAATTCCTGAGAATGTCCCAGGGAGATGCAAGACACAAATCCACAGATCCAGAGACATGTTTGTAAAGGAATAATTAGGCTGACAGCAGACTTCTCAACCACAACAATGGAATCCAGGGACAATGGAATAGCCTCTTCAAAGTGTTCAGAGCAAATATTGATCTAAAACTGCTACCGTCCCAGTTATATTTTAATTAATACTAAATTAGTATATTAATTGTAAAATAGCCCTGCCCCCTTCATCCAGGCTGGAAGCCAATGTATGTTCGGCTCACTGCCAGCAAGAGCCTCCCATCTGGCTGGCTGGGCTCTGTTCTGGGGAGTGGAAGATGCCCTCCCAGTCTGTGGTGGGTGCAGGGTTGCTAGAAAGAACCAGAACCTCCCATAACCCAACTGCAGAACATTCAGGGGCCCTCAGAGCCGAAGACATAATGTGACGAGTTATTATTAGTCCCCAGATGCTACTGGCCATACTTTATTTGATTTTACTTTCTTCTGTAGCCAACAGAGTACACATTTCATCCTGGGACCTGCTGTAAGCATGACAACCCCATCATCTCCTTAACGTTTGCATGACCTGCAAGGCCCCTGGAGGAGTGGCCCATTCCCGCCAGAGAATGAAGTCACTATGGAGCAGGCTGAATGATTTGCCCAAGTGGTCCCAGCTAGTAAATGGAGATTCCAGTGCTAGGCTGGGTCCTAGAGGGGCAGCTCATGGGGGGTCTACCAGCCCTGAACAGGGATTCCTTCTTTAATTTTGATTTTTGTGTTTGATTTTTTGTTGTTGTTTTGAATAGGTAATAAATTCATAGGAATTAAAAATCAAAATGATTGTGGGGCGCCTGGGTGACTTAGTCGGTTAAGTGTTGGACTCTTGATCTCAGCTCACATCTTAATCTTAGGGCTGTGAGTTCAAGCCCTGCTTTAGGCTACTTTAAAAAAAAAATCAAAATGATTGTGAAGATACATGCATTCGTTTTCTATAGCTGCCATCACAAATGACCACACTTGTAGAGACTGAAAACAGCACTTTATTCTGTCACAGTTCTGGAGATGGGTCCCACTCCAGGTTTCACAGATGAAAATCAAGGGTCTAGGGAAGAATCCACTTCCAGGAGCACTCAGGTTATTTGCAGAGTTCAGCTCCCTGTGGTTGTGGGGTGAGGTCCCATTTCTTTGTTGGCTATTGGCCGGGAGCCTTCCACTCCCCAAAGCCACCAGTATCCTTGTCACTTTGCTCCTTCATGTTCAAGCCAGGAACCATGTGTGGATTCCTTCTCCTGCTTTGCATCTCACTCAGCTCCTTCCACCTCCTACTGAGTTTTCTCTTAAGGGCTTGCATGATTTGATTGGGCCCACCTGGATCTCTTTGCTGCAGGTAATGTACTACCTTCATTCACAAGTTCTGGGAACTAGGGGTGGTATCTCTGAGTGCCATGTTACCACTGAAAACTATGAGATGTTGAGGAAAGTAATAGAAGACACAGAGAAATGGAAATATATCCCACGTTCATGGTTTAGAAGAAGTAATACTGTTCAGATGTCCAGCCTACACAAGCCATCTACAGGTTCAATGCAATTCCCATCAAAACCCCAAAGACATTTTTCACAAACATAGAAAAAGCGATCCTAAAATTCATATGGAGCTGTGCCCTGGGTGGCTCATTCGATGAAGCATCTGCCTTTGGCTTGGGTCATGATCTCGGGGTCCTGGGATCAAGTCCCAAATCAGGCTCCCTGCTCAGTGGGGAGCCTGCTTCTCCCTCTCCCTCTGCCCCTGCTTGTGCTCTGTCAAATAAATAAATAAAATCTTTAAAAATAAATAAAATTTGGGATGCCTGGGTGGCTCAGTCGTTAAGCATCTGCCTTCAGCTCAAGTCGTGATCTCAGGGTCCTGGTCCAAGGAGTACATCAAGCTCCTTGCTTGGTGGGGAGCCTGCTTCTCCCCCTGCCTGCCGTTCCCCCTGCTTGTGCTCTCTCTCTCTCTGACAAATAAATAAATAAAATCTTAAAAATAAATAAATGAAATTCATATGGAACCAGGAAAGTCCTGAATAACCACAGCAACCCTGAGAAGGAAGAACAAAGCTGGAGGCACCACACGTCCTGATTTCAAACTGTACTACAAAGCTCTAGTCATCAAACTGTGTGATATCGGCATGAAAACAGACACATAGATGAATGCAACAGAATTAAGAGCCCAGAAATAAACCGATGTATATATAGTCAATTAATATTTGACAAGGCAGCATAATGGGGACAGACAGACTCTTGCATAAATGGTCTTGGGAACACTGGACAGCCACATGCAGAAGAATGAAACTGGAACCCAACTAACACTGCTCACAGAAATTAACTCAAAATGGATTAAAGACTTGTAAGACCTGAAACCAAAGAATTCATAGAAGAAAATGGAGGAGAAAATCTCCTTGACATCAGTCTTGGCAACAATTTTTTGGATCTGACATCAAAAGCCCAGGCAATAAAAGCAAAAATAAACAGTGGGACCACATCCAACTAAAAAGCTTCTGCACAGTGAAAGAAACAATTAACAAAATTAAAAAACAACATACAAAAGGGGGAAAAATATTTGCAAACCATCTATATGATGAGGGGTTAATATACAAAATATATAAAGAACTCATACAACTAAATGGCAAAAAAACAAATAATGCCATTTAAAAATGGACAAAGGATCTGGATGGAAATTCCTCCAAAGAAGATCTATGAAAGGCCCACAGGTACATGAAAAGATGCTCAACATCACCAGACAACAGGGAAGTGCAAATCAAAGCCAGTGAGGTTCCATCTCACACCTATTAGGATGGTCATCATCCTAAAAAAAGTAGAAATAATGAGTGTTTTGAGGATGTGGAGAAAGGGGACCCTTGTGCATTGTTGGTGGGAGTGCAAACTGGTGCAGCCACTCTGGAAAACAGTATGGAGGGGCCTCAAGAAATACACAGAAATACCATAAGATTCAGCAGTCCCACCTCTGGGTAAAGAGCTGCATGCACCCCCGGAAAGCCGCTGAGAGAGTCGATCTTAAATGTTCTCGCCACACACGGAGGAGGCAGTTCCGTGAGGCGATGCTGGTGGTAACTCACCGCGGAGACCATTCGGCAGCCCCTGCTGTTATGAGAACAGGCCCCTTCCCAAGGGCAGTACTCCAGGGAGTGTTGACTGGGCTCCTGAGTCCATCCCTGGAGCAGAGTGGGGCGGGGAGTGTCTGGTGCAAGCAAACAGGGTATCAAACCAAAGCCCATTTATGGACTCTTTACATTTCAATACAATACTTGAGCAGATGTAACTTACCATGTCTGGGCAGTTTCCCGGTCCTTCCGCTCATCACCTCCTGGTACTGTTGCTACAGGTGAGTGGGGGACGAGGGCGCGAGTGTCCTGAGGCTGCCATGTGAAGCCCCACACACGGGGGCCTTAAACAGCGCTGCGACACCGTCCCCTGTAAGCCGTGGGGCCGACATATAGCATCAGCCTGGAGGAGCCGTGGGGCTGGGGGGCTGGCTGCTTGTGCACCATATGAAGATCCCAGCTCCTGGCCCAGAGGGCTCGGAGCACACGATCTTATTAACGCTGGGAAGCGCAGGTGTAGCACACTCGCCCCACAGACAGGGAACTGGGGTGCAGGGAGGCGGCAGGAGTCACCACAAGTGTGCACATCAGGAGGAAATGGAGCAGAGCCAAGAGCGCGTCGCTGCCCCACAGCCTCTCCCAGAATGAAGGGCTAAGGCCCCGAGAGGCTATAATCAACACCCCACAAACCCAGGCTCGCAACGCTGCCAGGGGTGCGCCCCTCGTGCTGACACGGCTGTCTGCGTGCAGGGCCACAAGAGACAGGAGCTACCGTGGCCCTGGTCTTCCGCCGACCATCAGGGTGGGCCCAGGACTGGCCAGGATGTCCCCACAGGGGCCCCAGGCCTCCGGGAGCTGTCACAAAGCTTCGGGCGGGAGGGCATCCTGGAATCGCCAGGAATGCACCCACCGCTGGCTTTCCCCCAAGTTCCCAGGGGACAACTGAAGTACAGATTCCTGTCCAGCTCTGCGGGTCCAGTGACCTGGCCGACAGGGCCTTGGAGGGGCGGGGCGGGGCCGCCAGGGAGAGGCACCTCGTCCCTTACCTGTAACCTCCATACACAAATACACACACTGCCCAGAACAAGACACGTCGTTCCCGTGCTCCCAGCACTCATACCCCCGTCCCTGAACTTCATGTAAATGCACCACACACAGTAGGAATTGCCTCATGTCCGCCTTCCTTGCCCAGTCTTACTAAGGGTCTCAGGGTTCTTTAACTGCTCCTAGAGCGGCACTGGGTGGATTTTCCACAACTCATGGCTCCATTCTCCTACTGACAGCCTTCTGAGCTGCCTCCGCTCCCTGGTTGCCCTGCAGGTTGGCTCACAGGGGAGGGTGATGCGTCGGCTTGTTTCTCCGGGCGTGGACTGGGGGCGAGTGTCCACATGGCCCGTCAGCATTCGGCCCCAGCAGCAGACGAGGTGCAGTCAGTGTGTGATGGAGACCCTGCTGGGGTCCAGATGCCCCTCTCTCTGACGTTCAAGTCTCCAGGAGAGACCTGGGGGTACTGCGAGCGAGGCCCCTGCTGTGGGAAGGGTGTACGGCCCCAAGTGGTGCCTCACGGCCTCCTTGCTTCACCTTCTGAAGGCAAACTCACCAGCCCTCGGGGGTGAGCCGAGGCCAGGCAGGGTGTCAGCTCCCACCTGAGACCCCCAGGCCGGGCGCCCTGGTGGAAGGTCCAGCCCAACGCCTCTTTCCTCTCACCTGAAACGAATGGGGCGTCAGCGCTTCCCGCATCTGTGGTGCAGGGATGCGAAGCATTCAGCTGGCACCAAGCCCGTGGAAGCCCGGACGGTCCCCAATGCCAGCCTCCTGCCCGGCTGTCTGGGCATCCTCCCCTCCCGTCCTGTGCCCAGGCCGCTCAACGCCTGTCTGCTGGGAGCTGAACGCAGTCCGTGGGGGAACCGGAGTTCTCCACGGAGATGCTGGGAGTGTCCGCTCTCAGTGCTCAGCACAGCATTGCATCCGGTGGCCAGAGCCAGCAGGCCACGCTGGCCACACTACCCCGACCACTGGGCCATCAGGCCACCTCCTCAGGGAAGTTTTCCTGGGTCACCACGGCTGAGCCCGCAGCCCCTTCTGAGGTTTTCCCTGCAAAAACACCCACAGCAATGATGGCAGACATTTTCCAGGAACTTACCTGATGAAAGTGCTAAGTGTTTTAGACCCCGTTGTATGGATAATTAAAGGTTATATCCCTCTCACCTTCAAGAAATTCACAGGTGGTCATTTCAGGACTGTGTGCAGGACCTGGGCCCTCCCATCTTCTTGATCTACGCTGTATGGTTTCTACTTCCAGGTTCATCTGTGGTGCAAGAGGGCTGCTGACTTCCAGCCATTACGTCTCAATCCCAGCAACAGGAAGGAAAGGGGGAAGAGAAGCATGCCCTGAAACGCAAAGCACTCATCCTCACACTATTAGCTAACATGTAATCAGGTGAGTGCAGCTAGCAGCAAGGGAAACGTAGCCTTTATCAGACAACTGTGTGCCCTGCTGAAAACTGGGGCCTTGTCACCGTACAAGAGGGAGGGCACGCCTCGGCTGACCCCTAGTATCTGTGTCCCATGGCCTGGACGCTCCCCTCGGCTGGCATGACCGAGGAGGCAGCAGGCTGGGAGGCAGGGCAGTGGTCACGGCGGCGAGGCTGGAAGGAGCCCAGGCAGCTCCGGACCTGGTTCAGCCACGCTGGGCACAGCATCAGGCCGCCCGCGGCAGCGGCATTCACGCCGACCTGTGTGCTCTCAGTGGTGGCTCTCAGCAGGCCTTTAACAGATGGCGGCTGTGCTGCTGGGAGCAGGACCGAGGATGGGGCCTGGGCTCCCCGGGTCAGCCTTCTGGGGGCCCTAGAAGCTGCTGCTTCTCTCCCGGCAAGCCCTGTCCCAGTCCTTCCATTCTTCCTTGGCCGCAGCTGCTACATTAGCAGATTTGGGGCTCGGGGCCAGCAGTGGGCTCTGCTATCCTGATGCTGTTGCCCCCGGGGTGCTCCCGCCTCGGGTGTCACCATGAGGCACTGGCCAGCCCCTCTCTGTGGAGCCGGTGTCCAGTGAGGCCCAGACAGGCATCCGAGGTCCACCCTGGGTGCCAGGCCCAGCCCCACAGCTGGGAATGCAGCAGGGGGAGACTTTCAGGCCTGGGGACACCTGGAAGAAGCAGGGACAGGGCAGAGTCGAAGTCCCACTTCCCTTGGGGGGGGGCAGAGGGAGGGCCACCTCGGGCGCACCAGCTCTGCTGACCTCAGGTCCCCTCTGAGGCAGGACCACCCCCCCCATCTTGCAGATGGATACTGGGCATGCGCTGTGCTGAGTCCTCAGCGAGCACTGGATGAACGAGTGCGAATGTGCCCCCCGAGGGCCATGCCTGAGCCCTCTTCAGCATTGGGGAGTGTCTGACCCCACAAGGCCCTACCCCTCCTCTCATGCTCCAGGAGTCCCCATCCAGCTTGGTCCAAACTGAGCACTGAGTGACATTGACTCTGGCCACAGGAGGCCCCACCCTGACCCTGTGGGCCCTTTCTGCCCATCCCCTGCTCCCAGGTAGGCTGCAGGGCTGCTCCTGTCCCTCCCGGCCAGGGCTGGAGAAGGTGTCTCTAGTCTAGTGTTTGCACACCTCATGTTCTCAGGGATGTTCCGGTCAACACTGAGTGTTGTGAGCAGGGCACCAGGGCCGTCACCACTCGGCCATCAGCCCACACAGCTTGGTCTGGCCAGCTCCATGTAGCTTCTGGAGAGACACAGAAGGAGGCTGGTGTGGCCTGCCCGAGTGCGACGGGGAGGTCAAAGAGCGGCTTCCATAAAGCAGCTGAGGACAAAGAGGCCCCACACGCGCAGCCCCCTACGCACCGCCCCCCTGTGCGGACGCGCAGCCCCCCACCCCACCCCCGTGCGGACGTGCAGCCCCCCACGCCCCCCACCCCCGTGCGGACGTGCACCCCCCACCCCACCCCTGTGCGGTCGCGCACACACGCCCCTAGCCGAGGCCTGGCGGCTCTGGCTCTGGGCTTTAAGTCCTCAGAACCTGGCTTCAAGGCCCCGCTCAGGACATGCAGGTCCCCCCCTCCAGCTGTGCTTACTGGGCCAAGTGGCTTAATTTCTCTGAGCTCCTTCCCCTTCTGGGAAATGGTGCTCACAGGAGGCCGACCTGGGAGGGGAGGTTGGGGCGGGGATTTGGGGGGACTCAGTGCAGCGCAGCTGGAGCCAAGCGGGGTGAGGACCTGGGACACTGGAGTCCTCCGTGCACGGGGTTCCGCGGTCGCTGTGGGCCTTAATGGGAGGAAGAGGGTCCGTGCCAGGCAAGGGTCCCAGGTGCCCTTGCTCAGGGGCAGGCATCAGTGCAGTGGCAGGGGGAGGGGGCAACGGATGGGGAACACGGAAGCCGGTCTCGCCCACGGCCCCCCTGTGCTCGCGTCTGACAGCCCTGCTCCCGCCCCCGCACCAATTAGGAGTACTTAGTCACAGTTGCCTGCCTGCAACGAAGAAAGAACAGCCTCGATGCCCAGCTGCCCCTGTTCCTCCCTCCAGCGTGGCTGACTCTGAGACTGGGGGGGCAGACCCTCGGGTGGGGGACCCTGACCCAGAGTCCGTGCCTCGGAGGCCCAGCCTGGGCTCTGGGGGGGCGGCGGATGGCCAGCAGGGCCGGGGGCAAGTTAACAAGAGGCGGAGCTTTGGCACAGTCCTCCCTCAGGACAGGAAAGAGAAGCCATGCTCCTTTGCAAAACTGGTATTTATTTACCCAACTGTATTTTATGCTAGGCCCTGGGCACCACCCATTCAGTCCTCACAAGACCCTTTTGAAGAGGGTGTATCAGTTACCTACTGCATAACAAATTATACCAAAACTTGGTGGCTTAGAACAACAGCAAACCTGGAGGAATTCATACCATTTCTGTGGGGCAGGGATACCGGAGAGGATCGGCCGAGGGGATCTGGCTCAGGCCCTCTCCTGAGGATGCAGTCAGGGTCTCAGCCGGGCTGGAGGACCCCTCTCGTGGCGTCACACACACCTAGCCAGCCAGCTGGGGCCTCGGCTGCATGGACAGCTTCAGTTTCTTTGCAGCTTGGCCACTGGGTCCCAAGAGCCAGAGTCTTAAGTGAGCAAAGCAGTGGAGTAGCATTTTCATGACCAAACAGAGGGTCCTGTAGGACCCTAAGCATTCCCAGGTTCTAGGAGAAGGAGGTTGCCAAGGAAGTGGGGCCATGACTTAAAGCTGTTATACTCCCAGGTGGCAGACCAGGAGGTGACTTGTCCAAGGTCACGCAGTTACTGGAAGCTGGAGCCAGGTGTCCAGTCTGACTCTGGACCAGGGCTTACGCAGCTGGCCACCGAAAGCACATTCGCTGTCTGCAAATCCCAAATCCATCCTCTGACAAGGGGGCCACTCCAAAGCGTGCTGGGGGCAATTTTTGAAGTGAGTCAATCCCAGGGTGGCTCCTGCCAGGGAGGCCCCGGTCCACACTTTCTGGTCCTGATTGCTGAGAAACCCTGAGCCCTGTGCCGTATGAGCAAGAGTGATGCTCTGCAGGTCACCGTGACAGCTGGTGGATTTCTGGCTGCCTGGTCCTAGTTCCCTCCCGGGAAGCCTGTCTGGAGCCCGGAGCCAGAGAGATCATAGCCCTTGATGGAAGGTGTTCTAGCAAAAGACATAAATCCTGGAATTGCATGGGGCCAGTGGGTCCCGCTTCGGCCACTGGCCAGTTGTGTGATCCTGGGCAAGTGATTTAACTGTTCTGAGCCTTGCTTTTCTTATCTGTGAAATGGGAGTATTTGCCATCCCTCCAGGCCAGGCTTTTTGGGTGGCAAGTGATGGAAACCCACCACCAGTTGGTCTGGGTAGAGAGGGAATTTTCGGCTCCCTCAGCAGTCCAGTCTTAGCTCAGGGCTCAGAACTAGGCACTTCCCAGTGCCATTTCTCTGGCTCATTCCCAGGCAATCCCAGCCCACATGGTGGCAGAGGGGTCACCAGTTGCTCCTGGCTCCCATGCCACCAGCTCAGCAACTCAAGGAAAAGCCAGAGGTCAACAAAAGTCCCAGTCTCACTGGCCAGCTCAGGCCCGGGCAGAGGTTGGGTTCTGACTTGGAGCAGTCGCCATATCACGACAGCTGAGCTGGTGACCCCGTGCCTACCCCACCTCTCCCAGCAGCTCCCCTCACACCTGCGTGTGCCCAGCTGAGCCTGCCTACTGGCCAGGCCCCAAGCCCACAGCCTCCTGTTTCCTTCCAGTCCAGGAGAGCATCCTCTATAGGCTGCGCCTGACTGCTCCCAGCTTCCTGCTGGCCCAAGGAGAAAGGGCAGAGGGAAAGGGTGGAGGATAGAGGTGGGGGCCTCACACCTCTGCTCCGTCTGATTCACACGTTCTGGGAGTGGCTACATCCTTGCTAAGGCAACAGCTCCAAAAAGAGACCCTTATTCCACTGCCAGCTCATCAGGCTCCTTGCCCTGCCTGGCCCAGAGCTGCTTCCCAGGCCTACCACTGCTGCCCTCAGCCCCTGCGTAAACCCCCTCCCATTCTTCTTAGCTCTCTTTGTGTCTTCTGCCCCTGCTGGCATCTTAACTGACCAATTCCCTTGGCTTCACCCCTGAATGGAACCCAGAACGGTCTGAGGCTTTCTACCACTGAAATTGGGGCCTGGTCATCCATGACTTGGTGGCAGGGTCAGGACAGAGCTGACACAGCCTCCCATCTTAGAACCCTGCTGCCTCCCAGTGTGAATGGAGGGGGCTGTTTCTCTTTTGTCCTCTCCATCCCCAAAGAGACCAACATTGGCTCTTCCAGAATTCAGCAGTAGCTAGGTTACCATGGCAATGCCCATTATCCTTGCCTAACAGGAGATGAATCAGGAGCTAAAAATAGACCTCCAGAGTGGGGGGGGGTGGATGGATGGATGGACGGATGGATGGATGGATAGGTGGATGGATGGATGGATGGGTGAATGCATGGATAGATGGATGGATGGATGGATGGATGGATGGATGGATGGATGGATGGACGGATGGTTGGATGGACGGACGGACCAGTGGATGGATGGAGGGAGGGAAGGGTGGATGGATAGATGTGTGGATGAATGGATGGATGAGCGAGTGGATGGGAGGGCCTAGATTCAGGGTCAGGACAGTTTGTTTTTCCCAGACAAGATGTTTCAGGGGAAATCTCAATCAGAAACCCACCCCCACAGGGCTGGGAGGCTTTGGCAGGTGGTGCTCCCTCCCCTGACAGCGTGTAGCATGGTAGGTCCTTGTAAAGCTGAGTTGCTGGTTAAAGGCCCCTGGGTTCCTGCCAGACAGCCTCTCCCCACCTGAGCCTGGCTGATGCAGATATCGAGCAGTGGATCACTGAAGGCCAAGGAGAGGCCACTCAGGGTATGGGGGCAGCTGCTGCACCCTCTGGCCCTTCCTTGGATGGAGTATTGCCTCTGACACCCTTGTGTTCCTGAAAGGGCCCTTCCTTTCCGTCCAGGAAGGACCCCGAGGGCCTGCGTCTAGCAGACTCCCTGTCCCAGTGTGGGGATGGGAGGGGGCCCGACTCGCCTGTCCACCCCTCCAGAGGGGGGCAGTCCTCTGCTGCAGGGGTGGGGAGGCAAGAATGGGGGCAGTAAATGCACAAACTGCTTCGAGGACAGGATGACACTTTATTATGCTCAGCCCCCACCTGCAGACCCCATAAACCTGGGTGCGGAGGTGGGAGTGAGCAGTGAGCAGGGAGGAAGGCAGGGAGCAAAGAGGAATCTTGACTGTGGATCAGGGGTCTGGGGGCATCTTGGGGTTTTCTCCACAACTGGAAGGCAGCCTGCGGGCCCCTCCTCAGTGAAGATCGGGTGCAAAGCAGAAATCCCCAATCCCTAAACTTCCCTTCATCTGGGGCTGAGCTGCCAGGCCTCCTGCTCTCTCAGGAGTCCGTGCCCCCCACCATTCTACACCGGCCTGGCGGAGGCAGGGCCAGGCATGGGGGGCTACCACCAGCACCCCCACACCTTCAGCTCCTGTTTCAGGGATCCCCAGGCCTGGATTTGTTCATCCTTCAGCCTTGGGGGTCCCGGAGGGCTGGCCTAGGCAGCAGGCTCACAGGACGACAGGGGCGGGCCGGGTGGGCACAGGAGGGCTCTGGAAGGCGGGGGGCCTAAGGGACCTCGAGGGTGCTGGAGACAGAGACTGGCCGCACTCCCGGCTGCCCGGCCCTCTCGGGGGGGCCGGCCTCTCGGGCGTGGGTGCTGTCGCCTCTCGGGGGCAGCTCCTTGTAGCTGTAGTACTCCACCAGCTGCCTGGGCACCTCGGCCAGCACGCACTTGGCCAGCGCTGCCGGGGACGCCTTCAGAGCGGGGACAGCGTGGTTACAGCTGGGGGCCTCCCGACCCTCTGGCCACCCAGCTGATCACACCCCAGCCTCATCCTCTGGCGCTGTGGCCCCCACCCTCTAGTAGAGGGTGTCCCGCAGCTGACCAGTAAGTCTCCTGGCGGCCAGGGGAGCCTTGGTACGGGATGTAGAACCGAGGATACGAGGCTGCAGTGGCCCACTGCTGAATGGGGCTCCAGCCTGAATGGCACCTGCACCCACGTGGCCCCGCCCCTCCCCCAGGCACACAGGGCAGGTGTGAGGCAGGAAGGAGGTGGGCGCCCCCCCAAAAAGCCCTGTGAGTGTCCACCGGTCGTGAATTTCCTTCCTGTGTCTCACAAAGGGTCTGAAAGTGCCTGGGGAGCCCACTGTGCTGCCTTCTCTCCTGTGTGTAGGTTCGATATTTTCAAAATAGGAAGGTTTCTAGGTGCTTGAGAGCAGTTCAAGTCCTGCTCCTCCCTGGGAGCCTGGGGGGGGGGCCCTGGGGCGCCCCCCCCCCCCCCCCCCGCATGCACTCACGCTCTTGAGCTCCCGGAAGGGCACGAACTGCACAATGTCTCGGAGAGCTGGCTCGCCCCGCGGGGAGCGCAGGATGCCGTCGTCCCTGTCCAGGGTCTGCATATCCGTGAAGTCGGCGTTGCCCACCCCCACGATGATGATGGACATGGGCAGGTGGGAGGCACGCACGATGGCCTCCCGTGTTTCAGCCATGTCGGTCACCACACCATCGGTCAGGACCAGCAGAATGTAGTATTGCTGGGGACACAGGGAAAGAGTGGGCACGGGTCCTCCACCCCTTCCTCAGGCCCTCGGGGGTTGTCTGGGGACCCTTGAGGGCCGCTTCTACCCCCCAGGCAACCGCAAGTCCCGCAAGCAGCTCCCCTCCCCCAGACAGCCTGGGAGCCACTGCGGGCATCCTGAGCTGAGGGTGTTCAGGCTTTTCTGAAATTGTTGCTAAAGTGTAGTTCATCACAACCACAAGACATCATGAGCTCATTTACTGTGGCTGGATGCGTCCGCCCATCTCCCAACCCATCGTACAGATGGAGAGGCTGAGGCTGGTGGAGCCTGGGTCCGAACCCACGTCTGAGGCCCGAGAAGGAGGGTCCTGTGGGCTGCCAGTGGACAGGGCCTCCCACACCCTAAAGGGACCCTGGGATCCAAGGAACAATTTAGAGAGGACACCCTCTGGCCCAGCCTGGCCAGGTGCTCAGCACATCAGCACAAAGACAGACTGGGACTTGTTTCAAATAAAAGTCCATTTCCCTTGTTATTAAACAAAAAAAACAGGGGTTGTGGCACCTGAGTGGTTCAGTCAGTTAAACATCTAACTCTTGATTTTGGCTCAGGTCATGATCTCAGGGTTGTGAGATCGAGCCCCGCGTCAGGGTCCGTGCTGGGCATGGAGTCTGCTGGAGATTCTCTCTCTCCCTCTGCCCCTCCCCCCCACCACTCTCTCTCTCTCTCTCTCAAAAAACAAAACAAAACAAAACAAACAGGGCAGCTGGCTGGTTCAGGCATGCAACTCTTGATCTCAGGGTCGTGAGTTCAAGCCCCACACTGGGTGTAGAGATTACTTAAAAAATAAAATCTTTAAAAAACAAAACAAACACAAAAATCCCCCAAAACAGAACTACTAAAAATCAGTACTAAAAACCTGGGCAAGAGAAAACATAAAGGAGAGAAAACATAAAGGAGAAAAAAGAAGACCCTAGCCCAGTGGGCACAAACACTGTGACACCACGTGAGGGAAAGACCAATGGGCATCACCAACAGGGTCATCGTTGCCAAGAGGCCCCCTGCCCTCCTCCCCCCAAGAGCCCCAGATCCATGGGAGGACTGACCGTGTGCTGGGCAGTCTGAGGACCCCTGGCTGGACCCAGCTCTGAGCCCCGTGGACATAGCCCCTCCTCAGGAAAGCCCGCATGCCCTCCTCCTGCCCCTAGACTAGGTCTCAAACACCGAGCTCTGTCGCCGTGAGCACGGGGCCTCCCAGCACTGTGTGGGTGACTGTGGTCTGGCCCCAGGAAGCCACGTGTGACTTGGGAGGGAGTGACACCGCTTTCCCTCGGGACGAAAGAGACGGGCAGGGGAAGATCAGGTGCACTGAGAAGCGGGTCCCAGCTTACGCCGAGCGCCTCCCCACCGTATCAACACCACTACTGTTCCACGGGAAGCAATCTAGCAACCCACAGAAGCCCCTGTGAAGTATCTCGGCAGAGATGGAGGCTCTGAGCACCAAGGAGGACAGAGGCAGACATGCGTGCCTCCTGGGGACACTCCCACCACCTCCTGGGAAGTCGAATCAGAAGACAAGAATGTGGTGAATGCCGCCACGGGGCACAGTCAGCAGCCTCGAGACCCGGAGACCCTACAGGACTCCCCCTCCATCAGCAAGGGAAGGCGGAGGACACGTCCACAATCACAGTGGGGCCATTTCACCCCCGTTCTGCCATAGAAGCCACCGGGATGGGACACGAACCATCCAGCGGGACATGTGTGCTACCCAGATGTTTCATATTTAGATACTGGTATTTCAATACGGAGGGAATTACTGTCGTGTTTTAGGTGTGGTCATGGCACTGTGGCTCTCTTTTCTCTCTTCGAGAGGTTTATACTGATATTTACAGACGAAGTTATGTGTCTGGGACTTGCTTCAAAATCATATGGAAAGGGGGAGGGGAGGAGGGGGGAGGGAGGAAACGCGGAAAGAAGTCAGTGACCTCAGGTGAGGGATGGAGCACTCTTCTGCAAATGTGATGTCTTTTACAGAATAAAAAGGTAAAGCAACAGACCAGCAGTGCACACAGCAGCACAAACAGATCTACAAACATGTTGAAAAAGGAAGTCAGGGGCACCTGGGTGTCTCAGTCGGGGAAGCGTCTGCCTTCCACTCAGGTCACGGTCCCAGGGTCCTGGGATCGAGTCCTGAATCGGGCTCCTTGCTCAGTGGGGAGCCTGCTTCTCCCTCTGACCCCCCCCCACACTCATGCTCTCTCTCTCTCATAAATAAACAAAATCTAAAAAAAAAGAAAAAAAAGAAAAAGTAAAGCAGAATGCAACTTTCAGCACAATATTATTTGTGAAAAATAAAAAGACACACAAACAAAATAATATGCGCACGGCAGAACAACAAACAGCCTGTTGGGAAGGGACTGGGCAAATCAGCCTGCAGGGGGTGTGACCCCGCCAGGTGAGAGTTATACCTGTGCCTCTAGGGGGGCTTTGGGGCCCCCCTGCATCCCCCAGTACCCCCAGGCCTGCGCCTCCCTGACCGCCATGCCCCCCTCACACACTGCGGCCCATACCTGGCCCCCTAGCGGCACGCACCACCTTCTCATGCACCCCGGCCCCACCTTGCCACCTGCCCCAGGTACCTACGGAGGCCTCCCCAGTGTGTTCCTCGGCCGCGGCCATGCGGGCCACCTTGGAAATGATGGGGGCCACGTTGGTGGGACCGTAGAGCTGGACCCTGGGCAGGCAGTTCTGGTAGGCCTCCACCACACCCTGGATTCCTGTGGGGGAAGGAGGGTGAGCCCGGCCCGGGGGCACCCCCACCCAGGCCTGCCTCAGGCCCCTACCTTCACACTCATCGTCCTCAGGGTTGAAGTTGATGGCAAAGTCATGGGACACCTGGGTGGGCACAGAGGGACAGTCAGCTGGGCTACCCCTCCAGGACCCCCAGCCCCCACCTCCCGGGAGAGGTAGGTTTGCAGCCCCTGGGGCCCCCACGTGGACAGAGCCTCATGGAGGGAGTCACCTGGGAGAGAGGGCAGGCGGACTAGTCCTTCAGCCCCTGCAGCCAGGGGGTCTGAGATGCTTTAAACCAATAAATCCCTCCCACCACCATGTTCTTCAGCTATTTGCTACTGGAAGTTTCCAGACTCATTCCCCTTCTCCTGACACGGACACAGTTTTCTTCAGTTCCCCCAGAGGGTCACTGGAGCTAGGTGACCAAGGTCAGCCTCTCTGGTTGGAAGTGCAGGGAGGCTGCGTTCCCACCAGCGAGAGGCCCCCGCTGAGGGGTCCCAGGACCCAGGACGGCCTCTGCTGGGGACAAGCAGCCTGGCCCCAGAGGCCCCAGCAGATGCAGGGGGTGGGGTCCCGGTCCCCAGGCTCTCCTACCTCATACTTGGGAGGGATTCGGGCTCCAAACCCCAAAGCAGAAAACCTCTTGTCACTGGAAGAGAGGCGGCCCCATCACACAGGGGTCCCTGATTTCCCTGGGGGTGGGTGTGCTTTGGGGAGATGTCCACCAGAACCAGGACAGCCGGGCTCTATTCCACCCCTGTGTGACCAGGCCCAGGCTGACACTTTCTTGGGTGCCCAGCCCTGCTCTGAACCACACGGGGGAAACTGAGGCACTGAGCAGTGAGGAAGACACCCAGACTCCAGGCAGGGGCAGAGACAACTCCTCCAACTCTGGGACCACAACCTGACCCTGGGAAGCGTCGGCCTCCTGTCTTTGGGACCTCAGCTCTCTGCTCCTCACCCCCTGACAGAGGGGTCTACCCCTCCGTGGCCACAGTTTACTGGTCTATAAATTGGGCCACCCCCCATGTTTGTGCGAAGGGTGAAGGGGCCATGTGAGTGGGGGCCAGCCCCACCTCAGGGGGCTGGGCTGCCCATGCGGATCAGCCACGCAGGGACATCTGGGGCTGGCCCGTGGAGTAAGCCCCACCCACCGTGGCCCCGGACACTGCCAGCCTTCCTTGGGCCAGTGGATACAGCCATCATGCCCACCCCTGGGCCCAAACCTGAGCTGGAGCCAGGGAGGCAGGGAGGCAGGGAGGCCAGGGAGGCAGGGAGGCTGGGGGCAGGGAGGCAGGGAGGCTGGGGAGGCGGGGAGGCAGGGAGGCAGGGAGGCCGGCAGGGAGGCTGGGGAGGCAGGGAGGCTGGGGGCAGGGAGGCTGGGGAGGCGGGGAGGCAGGGAGGCAGGGAGGCCGGGGGCAGGAAGGCAAGGAGGCCGGGGGCAGAGGCTGCACCTGTCATAGTCCTGGCAGATCTCCCCCACGGCCACCAGAGCCTGCAGGTACTCGTTGGGCTGGAAGGGGTTGATATAGTGCAGAGAGCAGCTGTTCCGGGGGTCACCATTGGAGGCCGTGAAGTCGATGGCCACCTGCAGAGATCCCGGCTCATGAGCTGGGGGCCCCTCTCCCACCCGGGCTGGACTAGGCACACAGAACCCCCATTTGAGAGGTAAGGGAATAAGCTGTGGGGAGCTGCTTGGCAAGGGGTGCAAACTAGCGCAGTCCCCAGGGCCATCTGAGGGCCCAGCTCTGTGCTGGGGTGGGGGCCGAGGGCAACGAGCGCTGACCAGCACTGACCAGCACAACCGGATGGAGCCTGCATCCTCAGGAAGGAACAAGCCCCTCCCTCTCCTGGTGCCACCAGCCTGTCACTGGGCCTGGGGCGGGGCCGTGGGAAGGGACCCAAGGCCAAGACTCGCCTCAGCTGCCACCCTGCCTGGGCAGGGTCTGAGAGTTCAAGCTTGCCGCCCCTGCCGGGACACTTCCCTCAGGCCCCTCCTGCTGCTGCTCAGGGGACAGACAGGAGCCCATGCATCCTTGAAAGAGCAACAAGGCAACACACGGGCTCTCCAGCTCCAGGCCAAGCCCCGGCTCCAGACCAGGCCACGGCAGCTCGGTCTTGGGGCTTCTGGTGTTGTCCCTGGTGGTGAGAAGTGTCACTCTGTTCTCTCCTCGTCTTTCTGTCACTGCTTCTGTTGAAGCTGAGTCCTGGCTCCATCCCTTCCGGATGGGGGACCCTCTATGCACAGGAAGAGCCCAGAGCTGGGCAGGGGGTGTGTGGACCCTGCAGACCCCGCAGAGGGGCCTGACTACACACATGTATGCACCTCGGCCCCCGCCGTCCGGGTGGGGAAGCTGCCCAGGCTCTGCGGGGGTGGAGGGGCTCCACGGGGTTGGCTGGGGAGCGGGGGTCCCGGGCGCTCACCGTGAAGTGGATCTGACAGCCACCCATGATGTAGTCCAGGAACGAGTGAACCCTGTAGAACTTCCAGGCAGGGGCGTCGGCAGGGCCCACCCAGGATGCCCCATGCCCAGACACGGAGGCTGGAGCCCCGGGGACCTGCCCTCCCCCAGGGGAGCTGCCTGGAGCGGCCTGACCCCCAGCTGCCCCCCCACTTCCCTTCTCTGACCCCTCCTCCCCTCCATTCCTTCCACTTCGCTCCCCCAAGGACTAGGGAGCTCCGGGGCTCTGGGATTAGGGGCCTTTGAGGGTCCATCTGACAATGGGGAGACTCGCAGGGAGGGGCGTGCCCCTGCCCCGTTGGCTCTCTGCAGAGTTTAGGTGGGAGCCAGCCCCCAGCCCACTGTGGGTGAGGCAGGCGTCGCAGCTCACCTTCAGGTCTGCCAGGATGACCACCCCAGAGTTCTTGTAATGACGCTTCTTCTGCTTGTATTTGGCATTCACGCAGTCCCACTGGGCCTGGGGGACAGGGATAGGCAGAGACCCCCCACCCCCCGAGTGCCAGTGCCCAACACCCACCCCAAGGGAGCAGGGAGGCCTCAAAACCCCAGCCCTGAACAGCATTTTTCCAACTGTAACGAGGCAACTGATGTCCCTGGTCTGGCCACCTGGCAGCGTGGTCATCAGTCTTCTCTGGGTTTTACCAGTAATAACAGTTTCTGGAAGTTTCTGGAGCCGGCCGGGCTCAGCGCCAGCGCTCTACCTACCTCCTGTGGCTCCTTCCAGAGAACCCTGTGCAGATGGGTCAGAACCCAGCGTTCACCCACTTTCCACCCTGTTTTTAGGTGGGGGGGAGGGAGGGGCCCAGCTCACCTGGTCCTCCCCGAAAGCTTTCTGCATCTCCTCAAAGGTGGTGGAGAATTCCCCGATGAAGTCGTGCTTTCCGCGGGAGTCATAATCCCAGATGAGGCACTGGGGAGCCCAGGCCCCCTCAGCCCGCTGCCCCTGTGGGACCCCACCTCGAGGTCTCCATCCCCCTGCAGCAGGCTCCCCTCACCCGCCCCTGGCCCGTCCTGCCCCACCTTCAGAGGCCGTGTCTCCTCACAGCTGCACAGATTGCTCAGGGACACCTTGAAAGGCTCCCACACGGGGCTGAGGTTGTTCTTCACCACCTGGGGGCGGGGGGCGGGAGGGGGCTGGTTCGGGTTCCTCCGGGAGCCACCTCTAGAACTTCCGCCACATTCCCAGGCCACCTGGAACCCTGTTCTTTAAATAGCCTCTTTTTCTTACTCAGATTAATTTATCTCAAAAGGAGACGATGTCTCAGTGCTCTAACTGAAATGCCATTTCACCTGCAGGCAGGGACGACAAAACACAGTTGTGGGTTCTAGCGGCAGACGCGCCTGGCCTGGCCGCCTGGTCGGCCGGCTCCCTGTTGAAGGAGATGGGCGCTAGGAGGACGCGGGGGAGTGACGGGGCGGGCTCCTTTCCCTGTCCTCTCATTCCTGTCCCCAGAGCACTGCAACGGACGTCAGGTGCTAGGCAGGGAGCCCTCACCTCTGTCCGGTACACCAGCTGCTCGCTCTGATCATCATTGACCCGGTAGAGCTCCAGGAAGGGGTCCGACTTGCTGAAGAGGTCCTGGAGGAGGGCAGAGGCTGTGCTTACCGGCCCCACTCTGTGGCTTCCCCGCAGTGCTGTTTACCCCCACGGAGCCTCCATCCCCTTAGCTATGAAATGAGGGTGAGGGCCTCTCGGAGGGACCCTAGGCTGCCCTCCCCTCTAGAGCCTTCCCTGGCTCCCCAGCACCCTTCCTGTGACTCTCCGGCCATGTCTGCATACGCTCGGCTAGCCCCAGCTGCTGGCCCCCTCCTCCTCCCCAGGCTCCCATCTGCCTGGCCAGTGGGGCAGCAGGACACACCCTCCAGCAGGTCCGACCCCTGCTCTGTGTGCTCCCACCCCATGTGAGAGCCGACAGAACCTGGCTCAGAGCAATCCCTCCACTGTCTGGATGGCAGCCTCCCTGAGCACGTGTCCCCATGGTTAAATGGGGCCACGAGCATGAACAGAGGTTTTGGGAAGGGGCCCAGCGCCCAGAAGAACACAGCCAAGAGCCAGTGACTGACACGGGGACAGGAGCAGCCTCCTGGCGGCCCCACAGGGCTCCAAGCGCCTCTCACTCAACACAGCGCTCGTTCCCTGGAAGGCTCTGACGGGGAGGGCAGCACTGGGGGTGGGCTGTCCTCGTGGCCCCATGCGGGCGCCCACCACGCACCTTGTCATCCAGCTTCCGGGCCCTGAAGGAGAGCTCCACGTAGCCATTGTTCCCGGAGATGTCCTCAGCGATCACCTGGGAGGGGAAGCCACGGCTCTGAGCTCTGCAGGCCGGGCCCAGGGGAGGCACCAGGACCCCCCCCCCCCCAAGGCAGCCTTGGGCCTCGCCCCTCAGAGCTGCGTTGAGGAAGGGGTGGGGTCTGCCGGGTGCAGGGGCTGGGCGGGAAGGCGGGCAGCCTCACCGTGATGGTGGACTTGCCGGCGTTCCTGCCGAACTTGAGCAGCAGAGCGCGGGTCATCTTCTTCTGCGCGACGATCTGGAAGTCAGAACAGTCAGGGAGGGGTCAGCTCCTGTCCCCTGGGGACCCTGCCCTCAGTCCCCCTGGGCAGCCTGGCTCTGCCAATCCTACGACCCAGGGCCCCACAGCCTCGGGGCCCGGCAATGACCAACCCACCAACCCGCTCTGGAGACGCTCGGCCACCTGATGGACATCCCTCTGTGCGGCTGTGGACGAGGGGCCCTCTCGTCCATGTGTCGGGAGAGGAGGAAGCAGAAACAGCACCCCACACGCCAGATGGATTGCACACCCAGCCCCACCCAGCCCCGATTCCTCAGCGGCCTGGCCCCGGCCCCCAGGCAGCAAGGTGCTTCAAGCCCCCCTGGCCGGCATGAGGCCGAGGGGGTTCCTGGGCGCTACCCTGGACCCCCAGGCTGCCCTGAAGGTGGCAGAGGGCTTGAGAGCAAGAACGGAGACACCAAGCCGCTCTCCACCCTCCTGTGCGTCCATGCAGACCATGCTGCCCCACGGACATCCTTGGTGCTGCGCCCTCCCTGTGGGCTCCTCCCCGCTCCTGCCCACCTGGGCCTCCCCCTCACCTGGCCCTGCGCAGATGCTTCCCTCATTTGGCTACAAACCCCTAACTGGGGCCTGTGAGTTGACCCAGGGAAGCTGTGTGCAGCACTCGGGTGGGTGGGCGCCCTGGTCTGTAGACGGGTTCAGTGAGGACAGCCCCTCACAGCTACCAAAGGCTCCATGACGCTGTAGGGCCCCACCCATTGCTGGCCAACCAAGACCAAGCTGTCGCCATGGTGACGGTGACCCAGATGCTCATTAGCACTTACCTAGCCTCACCGTCCACCAGCTCCTGGAGCTGGGGTGACTACGGCACAGTGAGCTGAGTCCGCTCAGATACTCCCAACCTACACACCCACGCGGCGCTGCCTAGCTGACAGCTCCCGAGCCCCTGGGACGGTTCGCTGCACGTGGGGAGGTCAACACAGGCTAAGGGGTGCCGGGGGGGGGCCATGTCCCGAGCCTCCCCAGGTGCTCCCACTCGTAGGCTCCACTGCTGGGGCTAGCTCGTTTGTGAACCGGTTCAGGTGGATAAGCATTCTTCTCTCGGTCCCCCAACTACCCCCTGAGATGGCTGAGGCTTGGAGGTTCGGGCAGAGGTCAGTGACTTGCTCCAGGTCCTGGGACTGGGATTCGCAGCCGGTGTTGGGACCTCGAGCTCCGCCTGCAGCTGCCCTGATGGCCGTGTGGGCCTGGCGAGTCAGCTGAGAGCGGGCCGTGTCAGCCTAGACATGCGTGCGCCCACACCTGTTCCTGTGTGTGTCCAAGCATGCATCTGTACCCTCACCCGTGGACCTGTGCCCGTGTGTACATGTATGTCCGTGCATACATGTCAACACCTGTGTGTCCACGCATGTGTCTGCGGTGTGCACTATTCTCTCCCATGCTCGAGACGAGCAGGGGGGAAGCCACCCGGGGGGATCCTGCTCTGCTGCCGTGCCCCTCCTTAATCTCAGTGCTGTCATCTGTAAAGTGGGGTCGGCAGAGGGATCCACCCTAAACCAGCTCCGAACCAGACAGCAATGGGGATGAGTCACGCAGACAGCACGTTGGGTAAAAGAAACCGGACACAAATGAGAACACATTGTGTGATTCGTGAACAGGAAATTCTAGAGCAGGCAAAGCTAGCAGGAGTTGGCTGGAGAGGAGGGGTCAGTGGGGGTGATGAAGTGTCCTGTGTGAGCCGGGCGATGGTCAGGTATACGGCACCTAAACTCATGAGCATCGACCCTTAAGGTCTGCGCATACTGCTGTGCGTAAATTATACGTCAGTGACCAAGAAGCACCTCCCCTCACCAGTCGAGAAGGAAGTACCCTAACCCTTCCTGCGCTGCTAAGGGAAGAGCTACTGGACCAGACATCATCCGAGGACCGCAAACAGTGTCCCTCCGGTGACCGCAGCCTCGGAGGGCTGGTCCGTCTGCCGCAGGGAGAAACAAGGACACTTATGTGCCGATGTGGAAGGGCTCTCTCATGTCATGACAGTGAAAAGAGCAAGTTGCAGAACGGTGTATGGAGTTTGTGTTGTTAAAATACATACACGGAGAGAAAAATATACACTCACAGCCTCATGTGAGAGCACAGAGCCCGGGGACAGGCAAGAGGTAGACGTTCCACGCCATGCCTTTCACGCTTTCCAAATGTCGAATTAGAGGAATGCATCACCCAGTTCAAAATTACATACTTTTAAAGCTAACTAATGAAGAATTTTTAAGAGAAGTCACTATGGAGAGAGGCAGAGCGGGACGCTCGTCCCAGAAGGAGCTCTGAGGTACCACAGTTGGCGTCCAATCAGGCTGTCCCCACATCACCACCGCCTCCCACCAGCGTTGGCCCAGGGGCGCCTCCCCACCTGGACCTCTCCTCCCGAGGGGACGGGGTGCCCACCTGCCCCAAGGTGCACTCCATGCCTCCAAGGAAGTCATCGTCCTGACAGCCAAGACTGCTGGGTCCGTGCGTGTCATAGACCTCAAAGCGCAGCTTCTGTACCTCCTCAAAGTAGTAGTCGAGCGTGAAGACCTTGGAGAACACGGGGTGCAGGCTGCTCCTGACCACCTCAGTTCTGTCCACCTGCAAGCAGCCCAGGCTGAGAAGACCCCGCAGGAGAGCCGCGTCTACCCAGGCACTCCCCGGGTCCTGGGCCCCCGGCTCTAGCCCGCAGAGTCCCCTCACCTGCCCTCACGTGCTCCTGGAGGACTTGTGTCCAGGCCAGGCCCTGGGAAGACCCCCCCCGCCCCCGCCCCAGCCAACCCGCACTCCATTCCTCAGGATTTCAGCTGCTGCGCGGCTGCCAGGGGCCCCAGGCACCTCCCTCCCTGAAAGAAAGGCCCCAGCCCTGGCCAGCCACAGGCCGCAGCTTCTCCGCAGCTTCTCATATCCTGCCCACCACAGCCCACTCTATCCCCATCACAGTTGGGGAAACTGAGGCTTGGAGAGGGAAAGGATCCTGTGCAAAAGCAGTCCAAGTCAGGAACACAGTTGGGTCAGAATCCTGGGCTGCGCAAACCCACAGTGGAGATCTCTCCCCAGCTGGGCAGGCAGGGAGACTGGGGCAGGGGGTACAGATCCCCCTGGGTTCAGCTCTCTCCTCCAGCTTAGGCACCCCTACACCCCTAAAGCACAATCCAGCCTGGGGAGGTAGGTTTGCCACCCTCCAGGGTACACAAACTCCCGCACCCTCAGACAGAGGGTCTGTGTGGGCCACCCGCCCCCCTCAGGGACAACTGCACCCATGCTCGGGCCAAGTGAGCCCTCCTCACAGATCTTCCCAATGTCCCCAGCACCACAAAGACACTGGGCTGCAGTGGCCCCTTCGCCTCCTAGGCCAATGACCCGCAGAAGCCTGGCGGTCAAGAGATGACAACAAACAGCACAAGGTCACACCGCATGGGGGAGCAGAGCTGGTCTGTGGAAGCTGGCCACTGGAGCCTCCAGGACTCTGTGCCCCTCACAGGTCGGGGCCCAGCCTGTCTGCCTCCCCCACGCAGGCCCCCAGCGGTGAACACCAGGGTCTCCCCCTCACCCACCCTCTCCCACTGCCCCACCGCCCCGCCCAGGCCCCCCTGCACTGTCACCAGTCAGGGGGCGTGCTGGAGCCTGGGGAGGGATCCCTCAATTCCACTGGGCTTCAACCCCCAACCTCGCCTGCCCATGCCCGGCGTTTCTCCACCTTTCCAGGTGAAGCACACATCTCACAGGGGACAGTGACCGAGAGAGTGCTTTGCACAATGCAGAGCTATCGCCGCGACTGGCCCACGGGGAGGGCTGGGCCGGGGCTGACAAGGGGCAGCCAGCTGCCCAGGCACCCCAGCGACCCCCCAGGCCCGAGAGTATCAAAGGGAGAAACAGGTCCGTGGAGTGTACAAACCAGACCTCAGCTGTCCCAACCTGGCCACAAGTGCTGGGCTGACCCGGTCACCCCAGGGTTTCTGGAGACTCACGGTAGAGTCTGCCACAAGAGGAGAGCAGGCGACAGGCTGGGAGCCCCCCAGGTGGGTCAGAGACCCAATCTCTAGCTCACCAATGCCTCAGCCTCAGTCAGCCGTGCCCCCCAACCCCGCAGCCCTGCCTGGCCCTCCCTGCTCCCCCCTCGGGGATCCGAGGTCTGGGTGCCTCTGCCTGATGGATGAGGACCTGGCAGAGCGGTGGCCCCCCAGGCCGGGGGGGACCCGTGAGCCCAGGCCAACCCTGCATCCCCCATTGGGCACACCACTCTCTCCCGCACCCCCCACTCTCTTCTGTGCCCCTTAGTCAAGCCCCCTGCCGGCACGCTCAAGCCGGGGTGCCTCACTCCGGCACCTAAAGCCCCACGTGGGACCCTGGTCGCACCCCCCACGCTGGTGCTCCCTCTCTCTACCTGGGGCTCCTCTCTGTGGCCTCCAGTCCGGCACCCCCCAACTCGTGGGCGCGGATTCTCTCGACCTGGTAACCCCAGCCCTGACCCTGCCCTGCACGCTGCCCACCTCGGTCTCGTGCCCCCGGCCCCAGGCCCCCGGTCCCCACTCAGCACCTGCACCGGGGTCGCGCCCGCCCCAGCGCCTACCTGCACCCACTGGCTCTGGGACCGCAGCCGCAGCACCACGCTGGGGTCGGACTTGGTGAGCGGGTCGCGGTCCAGCAGGTGCCGGCAGCTGAGACGCAGCTCCACCTTGGAGGCGCGGGGCGCCGCCGCCCGGCGCTCCGAGCCCGCGCTCATGCTCCCGGCGCCGGCGCTCAGGGACTCGGCTGGGCGCACCGAGGGGCCGCCGCCCAGTCGGCGCCGCCGCCGCCTCGGGAATGATGGCCGGGCCAGGCGTGGCCACGCTTGCCTGCACGCCCGCCGGGCGCGGACACACGTGGCTCCCGCGGCTGCCACCACGCGGGGACTGCAGAAGGGTGGCCGGGGAGGGGCGGCAGAGGAGGGGACAGTGGAAGGGGCGAAGCCTGGGTGGGGGGCGGGCGGAGGAGGGGGAGCCATGGAGGGGCGGGGCGCGGGCAAGGAGTGCTCCGCGGGAGGGGCGAGCCGGCTCTCAGTGCGGCTTCGCCCCTCGCCCCTCGCCCCTCGCCCCTCGCCCCTCGGGGTTGCCGGGTTTGGCAGGGTTCAAATCCGCCCGGGGAAGCCGGGCCGAGAGGTTTGGGGTAGGTCCAGGCAGCGACCTCCCACACTGTGCAGAGCCCCCTGGCCCCCTGGGACAGTGTCCTCCCCGGGCTGCCCCGGGGGGCCTGGGAGTGGGCATCAGAGCTGCCAGGCCCTTTGGCGAGTTGGGGGGGCAGCTGGGCCCCCGGTTTAGCACCAAATCCCCGTGTTCCTCCCTGCTTCTCTTGGACCCCATCTGGAGGGGGCATGTGGTGAAGCAGCACCTGCCAACAAGCATTTCATGGGCACCTAATGTGGGCCAGGCACCCCCACCCCGGGAGGGGTGAACTTGCAGTCCAGGAGCAGGGATAGCCCCTGACTGTCCTGGTGTCAGAGTCTGACCTGGCAGTGCCTGGGGGCCCTGCCACACCTATCCCCGGCAGCCAGATGGGACCGGGCTCCATAGGGGGCCCCAGATTCTCCCCATGCCCTAGACCACCTGCCAGTGGGAGCTGAGCGGAAGAGGAGGTGCTAACAGAGGCAGAAGCCACCTCCCGGCCATTCTCTTTGCCAATGTTTGCCTAAAAATAGGGCACAGACCTGGCCAAAAGCCACAGGGGGAGGGGGACAAGAAGAGGGTTTAAGGGGAAGGGGGCCCAAGGGCCAGGGCTGCAGAGACTGGATCTCTGGTGTGCCGGGGTCTGTGCCCTTGGGCCGACCAGGGTTCAGCCTTGGCCTCCAGGCTGCAGAAGAAGATTCTGGGGTCAGGACAAGTATGCTCGTGGGTCGGGTCAGGCTGCGACAGGTCTTAGTGGCAGCCTCCGCCCGCAGGCCCTGTACGTGGACAGCACCCCTGGTGGTAAGAGGGCGGGATTGCACCCCAGGCGCACCTGGAAGCCCGAGACCCTGAGCCCCGTTTGCAGAAACAAGGAAAATCCTTGCAGCTTGGCTGAGGCAGTTGGACTCCAGCACGTGGGCTCGCTTCCCAGGCACCTGGATAAAGAGGCAAGGGGCAGTGAGACACACAGAGGGATTCGAGGCCACTGGGTGCCCCCTTACTCGGCCTCATCCAGCCTCCGTGTCATTCCTCAGAAGCTGTGGAAACCAGCTGTTAGGGTTAGCTACTCTGTGGAGACCAGCCTGGAGCCCCTCTGGGCCTTCTAGCCCCCGCATCTTTCCCAGCCCCAGCTTCCCAGAGCTGGGGGGTCAGTGTCTAGCCTACCAGCCATGCCTGTGGGCTTGTGGTGGTGAATCTTGGGCTTACAGGCTCCAGGCCTCCCAGATCTAGCTTCTCCAGCACACCTGCCCCAGCTGTGCCCTGGGAGAGGCTCCTTGGCCTCTCTGAACCTCCATGGGGATCAGACTGCGAAATACCGGCAAGGGGCTGGGCTCAGGTGGGCCACCCAGCCCCACGCAGGCAGGCCTCACATCTCCCACAAGGCTCAAGGGGTTCCCTGCCTGGCTCCTTGGTCTGCCAGGCCTCGGGGGGATTTCCACTGAGGACTGGCTCCCCCAGGCTCAACTTCACCTTGACCTCTGCAACCGACACAAATATCTGCCAGACGTGGACGTCTATGGCACCTGCCCGCCCGCCGCGCACGCTCCATGCTGACCGCAGTGGTGTGAAGCCACATGATGCTCACAACAGCCCCATTTCATGCATAAGGAAAGGGACATCCCAAAGTTCAGGAACCTGCCCTGGGGCACGCAGCTGTCCGCATGGGTGCAGTCCTCACACACGCAGCACCTCAGCCACTAAGAGGTGACATTTCCACTACGGGGAGAGAGGAAAGAGAATTCAGAGCTTGGGAGTTCAAGGGTCTGAGGTCCAGAGATTTTAATGGACCCACTGGGTCTCCAGCCACAGACTCACAGGATGTGGCTGCCTCCCCAGGGTGACCCAGGGCCTCGGCCCTAATGGAAAGAAACTGCAGAAGAAAAAGCCAGATTGCTTGTAACCCTGGTCTGTGATTCCCGGGCCAGTGTGGCCTTCCTGAGTCCCCAGAGCCAGGGTCCCCCAAGGGCTCCAGGGACAAGGGAGGGCCGGGAAGGCGGGGGAGGGTGGAGCTCCAGCAGCCAGACTCGGGAACGAGACCCCCGTTCATACATTTTGTTCTTGTTGTCGTACAGCAAGTAAGAGCACATGGTCCTTGGTGAAAACTTACAAAGAGTGTAGGAGCGCGTAGAAATGAAAATTCCAGCACCCAGGCTTAGACAGGACTAACATTTTGATGTGTGTCGCTCCAGCCTTTTTTCCATGCACATCTGTGTTACTTCTCAAATTTCCCTCCGCATGTGAGTCCTTGCCACACCTGGTTCATCAGACGGTCCAGCGTGAGGGCCTGGCCTGCCCCCTGTCACAGCTGGGTCCTTGGGGCCAGGGCTGGGCCTGGCACCCCGCACATGCTCAGGACATATTTGCTGAGTGAGCTCATTGGGCAAACTATTCCTGTTGTGTAACTGGTTTCTTTCTTGTTATTAACAACAGTGTGTGGCCTTCTTCCATGCCACAGACTGAATATTTGTGTCTCTACCCCAAATCCCCGTGTTGAAATCCTAACCCCCAATGCTCTGGAGTGAGGAGGGGGGCCTTCTGAGGACTTAGTGCCCACAGGGCCTTGCGCCTTCCACCCAAGGAGACCACAAGCAGACGAGGCACCTTGACCCTAGGCTTCCAGCCTCCTGGACTGTGAGAAATCCATGTCTGCTGGGTGACTAGTAGCCTGAACAGACTGACATTCTCCCTCAATCCAAGCAGGCCCACAGCAGGGCCCCAGGAGCTTCAGCCCCCCAGGCGCCAAATCAGGCGGCCGCCTGTTGTGTAAATAAAGTTTAACTGGAACAGAGGTTCACATACTGTCCGTGGCTGACCCTGCTCTCAAGAGGAGAGCTCAGTAGCTGTGACAAAGCCTAAATACTTACTAGCTGTTCCTTTAAGAAAATGTTTGCCAAGCCCTGGTCGGCCGCATCAGTGTGATGTCACCCTGCTCCCAATGCCTCACCCCTGCACCTGGCTAACCCAGCTCCCGCCAGCCCAGTTCACCGGAGGGACCAGCTGATCGAAACAACCATTCCTAATGTGTTTGACTCACTCCCATTTGGCCCTTTTGATGCTTCCAAGTCGTGGATTTTTAGAGCAACAAGGAAGCATCCTCGCTTCGGACGACCAGCGTTTCAAGCCCCAGTGGTCTCTACCAGCCAATTCCGCGTCCCTCCCTGGGCTCCCGGGCCCTCACCCCCACAGCACTGGCCTCGAGCACATTCCAGAACCACTCAGCACCTCTGTCTCCCAACCTGGAAAGTGGGGCGAGAGCGGAGTCACCCCCCAGGCGGCATGTGAGTGTGGGACTGAGAGGTGGGGAGAGGCGGCCTGCCACACCCCTCCACCCTGGTCCTGCTCCTCATGCGGCAAGCCAGGAGGTTGTTTGGGAAGGTGTGTGGACACTGTAGAAACTGTAACACAGGGGTGCAGCGGGCAAACCAACAGGACTTTCAGAAAGGGAGCAAGGCTCGTGTCTGGCTGGGTGCTTCTTTTTATAAGCTGGTTGCAAACCTACCCTCTTCTTTGTTTCTTCCTCCCAAGAAATGCTATTTTATCTCAGAACATCTGAAACCTTCTCGATCGGATTGTTTTCCTACAGGATTTGGCATTGATCTTACTTTAGAAATCAGACCACCGCACCCAGAAGGGCCACCGTGGCTGGGACAACACAGGCCTGTGGTCCCGGCTGGGCCTCGGACTCGTGGCCACCTGTCATCACAGTGTCACAGAGCTGGGACTAAGGCGGGTCTCACCTCACCCCACAAACCTGCCTACACCACACACAGATCACACATGCACACACAGACACTAACATGATGTGGGCGCAGAGGCAGACATCCCTGAACACAAACACGGTCAGACAGGAGCCCTGACAAGACTCCTCCAAGGGAGCGGTGTCCCTTATCTTGGTGCCTTCCCACATTCAGTCCCTGGTTGCCGTCCCCTCCTGCCCTGAGTCCCCGCCACGCAGGTGATGTCATCTGTGTTATCAACGACAAGACCATGGCTCAGAGAGGGTGATGCCTTGCCTGAGGTCACACAGCAGGGACAGAGCTAGGATTCTACTTGGACCCTGTGACTCCTCTCAGAACGCAGTGCTCAAGCCTTTCTTGGCCCATCCTGGCCCCCCAGTTGTGTCTCAGGGGCTTTGCTGTTCCCCACCCCTGAAAAGTCACAGCCAACCGTGAAGGCACAGAGCACTTGGCCAGCTGAGCCCCTTTGCCATCAGCTGAGTCCTCAGAGCCCCGGTGAGCCAGACAAAGCGGCCAGGACCTCTGCCCAGGGCCACAGTCCAGATGCTGTCCACAACCAGCTGTCCCTCTCCTGGGTCAGGGAGAGGTGCTCGGGGCTGGGCCTGGGGACCCCAGAAGCCTGCTTTGTCAGGGCAGGTGATCTGGGGGGTAGGGAGGAGGTTGGGAGAGAGAGAACCCACAAGGAGCCACGGCGACCTAATGTCTGTACCCTAACCTCGGCCTGATGCTCGCTTCTGCTCTCTTCAAGTAGAAGCCGCTGGGCCCAACGCACAGGCACGCGGGGGCATTGGACCAGGGCGTGGACGCCAGCTGGCAGGGCCCGCGGGGCCGGAGCAGGAGCAGGGCAACCATGAGGACGTAGCTGTCTGCAGGGTCCCGGGGGGTGGCAGCGTGTGGGTCAGGGCGGCAGGCAGGAGCAGGGTCCACAGCGCTGGCGTCTCCAACAGATGGACGTCCTGCTCTTCTTCCTGCCTGACTCATCGGGGGGCTTTTGATGATATTCTCGGTGCCAGCAGCCTGGATGGAGCTTTGACACCGCCGCCATATCCTGTGCCTTTCATCACTGACCCAGTTTTGCCTTGTGCTCCCCAGAAAGCATCCCCCTTCCCAGGCAGGAGCTAACCAGCTGCTATGCTGCATTCCATCTAGCCCCCAGCACCCTGGACCCGGGGGTCCCCCTGCCACTGTGGAAACAGGTGGGAAAAGGAGGGCACCCGGCTAGGGCCCCGCAGCTGGGGCGGGGGAGCCAGGTCTAACACACCTCTTCGCCCTGCCCCACGCGGCCCCCCGGCAGCAACCCCCAGACCTCAGTGTTCTGGAGGCGCAGCCCTGAGAGGGTGGACGCAGAAGTGGGGGCCACACTCGGAGCCTTTCCTGGGGGGTGGGGCTGGAGAAGACTCTGGAAGGCCAGTCCTCTCTTCCTGTGCCGATGGCCCTTCTCCAGGCCCCAGGCCACCAGACAGTCCTCCTGTGGCCTGGCCACAGGTAGCTGGTCCTCGCGGGCAGCCCCGGGCCCTGCACGGCTGCCCCGGTCAGCCCCGGTCAGCCCTTCCCCATGCCCAGGCCTTCGAATCCGCTGTGTTCCAGTTCCAGGTCCCCGTTTACCTGTGAGGAGGGGTCATTCAGCTCCATCCTGAGGGCACCCCCAGGGCCTAGCACACAGTAGGTGCTCAATGTGTATTCTCTATCCCGTCCCAGGACCACATGGGGAGAAAGAGGAGCTGCGGGCCCCTGCTGGCAGGGGAATCTGAGCCTGCCCCTTCTTTTCGATTTTATTTATTTGAGAGAGAGCAGCGGCACGCCAAGCAGGGAGCCCGATGTGGGACTCGATCCCAGGACCCCAGGATCATGACCTGAGCCGAAGGCAGACTCTTCACCGACTGGGCCACCCAGGCGCCCCGTTATTGTCATTATTGATGTCCCCTCCCGCAACCTGTGAGGCAGATATGTGCCCAGGACACTACAGTGAGGGGAGAGGGGGCCCGCTAGAGCCTGTGTCTGGAGACCCTTCAGAATGAAAACCCTGGGAAGGCAAGGATGGATATAGTTTCTTCTGCCGTTTCCTGCTTGCCCTGCAGCCTGGGACCAGCCTGGCACACAGTAGGTGCTGAATAAATACTTGAATGAATGTCTCTTCTCCCCTCACCTGTTGTCCTTACTGAACTCCTTCCACACCACTTTCTACTTTCCCAGGCCCACCCGCCCATCTTTCTGCCCCATCATCGGGCTCTGCTTACTTTTTGGGGCCCAGTACCAGCCCCCTCCTGTGGTTCCTAGTGCTCGGTTGGCACTTGGTGCTTGTTGAAGGGGAGTCCCCCGGATGGTCAGTGCCCGGCCGGCCCAGAGCCACACCTGATTCAGCAAGCTTGGTACGTCTGGTCTTGTTCTAAGCAACAGAGCACCGATTCTGGCTGAGGGAGCCACAAAGGACCAAACACTGGGAAACCCCTCGAATTGGTGGGGGTGACGCCCAGGCCCATGTTAAGGATGTTGAGGCTGCATGCATCACCAGGGATGAGACCCAGCCTGGGACAGGGGACAGGGAGCTTGGTCACGTGGCCAGGGTGCTGCGAGGAGGTGGGGCAGGGGGTACAGTGCCTCCAGCTCCTACAAAAGAGGCGAGTTCTGCTTCTCACAAGACTCAGAAACAAACTCCCAACGTGAATTCTGACGCCGAAGGAGCCAGAGAGAATAACCCATGTCCACTACAGAGGCTGAGCTGTGGTCTTCCTACTACACCACACTGTCTCCTAAACGACAGCACCCCATCCCCTCTCCAGCCCAGACCCTCAGGGTACAAGCAAGACTCAGGGAGTCTCAGTTGGTAGAGCATCTGACTCTTGATCGCAAGGTCATGAGTTCGAGCCCCATGCTGGGTCTAGAGATTACTTAAAAAAAAAAAAAAAAAAAAGATACAAGCAAGCCTCAAAAGGAAAAGAATAAACCGGAAAAAAATCTGCCAACATATGACAGAAGGCAAATTTCCTTAATATGCAAAGAGCTTCTACAATTCAAGAAAATGACAGCCATCATAACAGAAAAATGGACAAAGGATGTGACAGACAAACCACACAAAAAAAGACAATTTGCCAGCAAATATGAAAAGAGAGGCTCAGCTTCACAAACAAATAAAAAATACAAGTTAAAACAGCAGCATTCCAGGGGCGCTGGGCGGCTCAGTCAGCTAAGCGTCTGCCTTCAGCTCGGGTCATGATCTCAGGACCCCAGGATGGAGCCCTGCTTCGGGCTCCCTGATCGGCACTGGGTCTGCTTCTCCCTCTGCCTCTGCTCCCCCCCCCCCCCCCCCCCACTGCCCATGTCCTCTCTCAAATAAAATAAAAATCTTAAAAACAAGAACAGCGGCGTTCCAGTGTTCCCCACCCACAGAGGACTGTTTAAACCAAATGTCACCCATCCCTTCACGGGGTCCCTGTAGACATGGGAGAGAAGTGAGGGAGACCCGGGTGGGCAGGCACAATACGGTACAACACACAGTGGGATTCCGTGTGCTTTTATTATTTAGGTCATCTCTACACCCCACGTGGGGCTTGAACCCACGACCCCGATATCAAGAGTCACATACTCTTCTGACTGAACCATCCAGGTGCCCCATTTTTCATAAAAACAAAAGCCTCCCCAACAAAACCAAACCAAACCAAAAACTAAAGGCCCAGATGTTTTGTTTCTTCCTTGAAGATTTGTTTACTCATTTTAGAGAGCAAGAGCACAAGCGGAAGGGGCAGAAGGAGAGGGAGAGAATCCCAAGCCTGATGTGGGGGCTCGGTCTCACGACCCTGAGATCATGACCTGAGCCAAAATGCATCATCAACAGTCCCGCCCAGGGGCCCCAAGGCCCAGGTGTTTATACGAGAACATAACTTCACATAAACCACTGTGGGCAGATGCACAAGTCGTATGCACAAGTCATTCTAAGGGCTTGGAGGGTGGAGGTAGAAAAGGGACACTTTTTATGCTTTTCTCTCCTGTACTTTTTTTTGTTTTTAACAAAGAGCATGCTTTTCTTCTATAACTTAAAAAAAGAAAAAATAAATAAGTGAACACCCAGAAACCATAAAAGAAAACATGGGTACAACTACCTACAAATGAATAAATGAACATGTGAGACACGAGAAAAGAAGTAAAGAGCCCTTAGCCCTTTGCAGGCACTCATACCCCCTTCTACTCTGGCTCAAACGGAGTGGAGTCAAGTGGGAAAAAGGCTAAGTAATCTAAAACAACTTAAGTTTTCCTCTAAATCACAACAGTTTCAAGCAAGTGGAAATTAGTGTTAAAAAAATTTTAATTCTTCCTTTTAAAAATACCACAATTGTAGATATTTTAACAAAGCAACTATAGGATAGAGATTCAAGATGCAACTCATCCTGGGAAGGTGGCACCCACCGTGTATCTTCTCTCCAGAGTAAAAAATACCATACAGTAACTTTAAGATAATGAAAAAAGGAGAAAGACAGCTTGGGAAGATTACAGAAAAACCCTAATGTCACATTAGAAAGAAGAAAAATAATAAATTAAGAGAAAATATTTGCAACTCCTATGAGAGCAAGGCTGATCTGAAAATAGGCAAAGAGGTGAACGTGCCCCGTGGGCCATCTTGTGGGCGGCTCCAGCCTGCACACCCCCACTAGCAACACCCCTGCACCCACTTTGGGAATCTGACCCCAAAATGCACCTGCAACCCACAGATGACCCTCCGGACCCCCACCCACTTCTCCGAGGGGCGATGGCCACATAAGGAGCCCACGCCTGCTGATGGATTTCCACCCAGGGGCAGAAAGGGTTAAAGGAAACAGTGCCTCCACTTGGGTTGGTTTTCGAATTAACCACACACACAGGTGAAGGCCAACCACAGCTGGGTTCCCTGCTCAGGGGCATCTCAGGGGAGGCCTTGGTTGGTGGAATTCAGTTCCTCACCCAGAGAGGACAGAGGCCCTGTTTTCTCGTTGCTTTGTGGCTCCCCAGCGGCTGCTCCCTCAAGGCTGGCCCCGCCAGACACACGGTGGGGTCAGGAGCCCCCTCCCGGGCACAGTTCTGCCCACACTCAAGGAGAAATCCTCCAGGTAGCAGAATCCTGCTACCCCAGGGCCAGGGGATGGCCCTTGGATGAAGGACCCTCTCACCCTGGCGGTGGCGAGCGCTGCCTTGGAGCAGACACAGACACAGAAGGAGCAGTCTTCCAGCCCCTGTTCAACCCCTGCATCCCTACCAAGTGTGAGTTCACGCTCAGTCTGTCTCCCCAGTTACAAGGTCTTGGTCACGACCCAGGGCTTCACCAGGGCACCAGCATAATTTGGGGTTTGGACGCTGGTCAGCAGCACCTCACAGGGAGACTTCCTCAGCCTCAGGGCTGGCTGGGCTGGGGCTCACTGCTTCTCTGACGGCGCCACAGCTCGGACCAGCTGAGCTCCCCACCCACAATCACGTCCCATACCATACTCCCATAAGGGTCCCTGGTTCAGTCCCAGCTGACACAAACATCTACCAACCTGCCAAGAGCACTCTGGACTGTAGGGAGGTGTTATTCCTCACAGCCTGAGGTCAGGGAGTCTAGGGTGGATCCAGCGGTTGGGCCCTGGCACCTTCCAAAGCCTCCTTGAACCTCCTGTCGGTTCACGGGCCCCAGGTACACAGGATGAAGCTTACTTCCTGCCCGGCTTCACCAGATGGCACATCTAACTTACCAAACACCCATGGGACTGAGCTGAGGGATGGAGCGGGACTCGGAGAAGCGGCCTAGTCAAGGTGACCCAGCAGAGCTGCCACCACCACTGGACAAGGTGAGAAGTGTTGATGGCCCAGTGGACAGGGTCCTACAGCCCGGGCCCCTCCCCAAGACTTTCTCCAGCATACTCACCAGCAGGTGCCTGGCCTGTTCCAGGCGCTTCTTGCATCCGGGAAGGCCCTTCACTCTGGTGGCACAACGCCAGAAGGGGACGTGAATGTTTCTCCCCCTCACCCCCAAGCCTAGAGCACAGGAGCCCCTGCCCTGCACTGACCTGGAGGCCTGGGCTCCCCAACCTGCGAAGACCACAGCCAGGGATCTGGCACCAGGAAGAGCCACCGGCCACAGGGAAGGTTGAGCCTGCAGCCACCGGGCCACCCAGAGGCAGCCCCACCTCATTCCCTCTGCCTGGGATTGTGAGGGACGCAGCGAGGGCTCCTGGTCCCTCCACAACTTCCAAATGCAGAAAAGGGGCATGGAAATCAGTACCCCATAAGCACCACTTCAGATGTGAAAAAAATAAATAACCCTCCAAATCATCTGTTTAGATGAAAACCTACCAGGGATTTCATTCCCAACAGGAACCGGTCGGTGCAGGACACCAGCGGCGTTGGGACATCCACACCTTACGGCCCCCATAACGGATCCTCACAGCAGGCCCTGCCAGGGCCCCATCTCAGCATCTCACTTGCAGAAACCACGCAGTGGTTTCAAAGGAACAGGGGTGCTGCACTGCCACATGGGGCCCAGCCTCCAGCCTTCTTCGGGCGTAGGCACTTGGGCTGCCCCGGCCATCTAGCTGCCACACAGGCACAGTAGCCTGAAAACGGGTTCTGGGCAGCCCAACCCCAGCCGTCCACACCAGAGCCTGCATGCGTAAGTACAGACGGGCCCAGGAGGATCTGGCCCCAAATCCCAAATGCTCAATTGCAAACTACCCTGGTAACAATTACTCTCTGCAACACCTCCACCAGAAAGGTACTCGAGTTATTCAGTCAACAGTCCTAAGGCATAGAGAGTAAAATGCTGCCCTGCAAATATGCCGTCCCTCCGGCCAGGTCGCAGGTCCCCCAAGTTCTTGCCCCCAACCCGAGGAGACCAGATCACACGGACACCACAGGTATCATGAGTTGTTAACTGCACTTTATTTTTTCTTTTCAACGTCCTGTTCTGCAGCTTCCTTGGCCCTTTTGGCCCGGATGCCAAACAGCCGGGCATTGGCACGGGCCATGCGAAGACTGGCGAACGCCTTGAAGCTCTTCTCCTCCTCTGTGAGGACTCTGGCTTTCTCCTTCTTGTAGACCTGGACCGGGGCACAGGGGGCGTCAAACCCTTGCCTAGGACCTAATGTCAGCAGAACGCTTGCAGGAGGAGGTGACAGGCTAGGTCTGCCTGCCCACTGCTGCAAGGCCACACTGAGGCCACTAAGGACAGAGTAGAATGACATGACCTGGAACGTCACCCCAGGCACACGGTAGGAGCAACCACCTCAGGTGTGTGCAGTCCTGGGCCCACCTCTCCTGCCAGAAGACCCTCAAGGGCCCAGTCATTTGTGGGATCACCAACGACGTGTCCAGGGAGTGACCTGGCCTTTCCAAATGGTGAGAAGCGTGTGTCTGTGACAAGCGAGTCCCCAAAGATGAGGGCAAGGCCCTCCCTCAAGGACCCCAGCTGCTAAGAATGCAGGATAACGTTCCCCCCTGAGTCAAGGCATTCCTTTTCACAAACCTGTAAAACTTTCCAGAGACCCCGGCTGCCACCCTTCAACTCAAGCCCCACCCCAGAGCATTCACCGGTTGATCCTCCAGACACCCCCACTTACGTTCCGTATGGGCATGACTGGTCCCGTCAGCTGGGTAGCCAACTTGAGTTCTTCCGCCTGTTTGAAGGAAGTCACGCGGGCTCAGACCGCACGCCCAAGGGCTGCGAGCTTACAGCCCCCCCTTCTTGCCGATGTCCCTGCGCCGTCAGCTGACCGCAGGAGCACAGGCCAGACCCGCCACGTGTGAACCCCGATGCAGGCTGCCGGCGTGTGGGGCCACGCAGCACGCCAACTCCTAGGAAGCAGCGCAGCGCTCTGTGAAGCGCTTTAGGAAACGCACGCTCTCAGGTTCACATCTAGAAACCTAGCTTGCAGCCGAACAGCCTCCGTCCGACGCCACTAGGACACGGGATTCTGGGGGCCGCCGCCGCCTCCTCCGCGCCCCGTGCGCCCCGTGCGTGTGGGGGGCAGGCCCGCCAGGACCCCGGCGCACTCACAGAGCTGTCGCCCTTCTTGGGCGCCGACGGCTTCCTGGGGAAGAGGATGAGCTTGGAGCGGTACTCCTTCAGCCGCTGCACGTTGGCCTGCAGAGACTCCGTGGACTTGTTCCGCCGCCTCGGGTCCACCGAGATCCCGATGGTCCGGGCCACCTTCTTGTGGATGCCGGCCACCTGCCCCGACAGACACGGATGAAGCCCCCGGGCTCCCCGCGGCGCCGCGCGGCCGCCGGGCGCGCGGCCGTCAGACGGAAAAGGGTTCAGCGTACTTTCATCACGGAGTACAGCGATTCCGGAGACTGTCATCACGGACTGCGAGCCCCCGAGCCCCGAGCCCCCCGCGCGGCTGCGCCCTCACTCACCCGCAGCTCCTCCAGGCTGAAGCCCCTGCCGGCTCGCACTCTGGTGTGGTACCTCACCGTGGGGCAGCGCACGATGGGCCGGATGGGCCCGGACGCGGGGCGCGGGGCGATGCGGCGGGCCTTGGCCTGCCGGGCCTTGCGTCTGCGCACAGAGCGGCCGGCTCGCTCAGCCCGCCCCGTCCACGCCGCCCCGCGGGGCCCGCCCCTAACGCCCGCACCGCGGCTCACCTGCGGATCTTCCGCGCCGGCTGGTTGAACCACGTGGCCACGCGCCGCTGCCAGTCCTTGTGGAAGTGGGGCTTCAGGATCATGCCATTGCGGCTGGGCGCCATGGCCGCCGCCTACGGGCCTGGGAGCGCGGGGAGCGAGTCAGGGCCCGGGCCACGGCCCTCTCCCGTCTGCGGCGCGGGCCCGGAGCCCCTCTGTGGCCGCGCCCGGAGCAGCCCTACGCCGATGGCAGCGGATGCGGCCCGATGCCGCCGCCGGCGCCCGGATCCCGCACACTCACCTCCTCCGAAGGAGAACGGCCAGCGGAAAAGAACGGGCGCCGCAAAGCACCCTGGGATGGTACTGGGCTCAGCCAATCAAAAGCGCCGAAGCTCTCTGCCCAATCAGAGCCGGGGGTCGCGGAAGTGACGTGCACGCCCTCCCGGCCCTGGGCGAACATGGCGCCTCCCACCCGCAGCGCTCTGGAAGCGGAGCCGTCCTGGGTCCAAGGCGGCCGGCTGAGGGGCTCCGCGGCTCTGAAAGAGGAACGGCCAGGCCAGAGGAGAGCAGCGGCGCTTTAGGTGCCGTCTTTCCGGCGTCCGCGCGTCACGGGACTCGGTACGTGCCCCAACCCTAAAACGTCGCGTCCGCGTTCCGGTCTTTGCGCTTTCCATCTTTTTCGAACATTTGTACTTGGCTCTTAAAAAAAAAAAAAAAATATTTATTTATTTATTTGAAGAGAGAGAGAGCGCGCGCGCGCGCGAGAGCACTAGCAGCAGAGGGAGAGGGAGAAGCAGGCTCCCCGCCGAGCAGGGAGCCCGGACCGGGGCTCGATCCCAGGACCCCGGGACCATGACCTGAGCCGAAGGCAGTCGCTTAACGACGGAGCCACCCAGGCGCCCCTTGTGCTGCTCTCTTTACACGGAATTGGCCCTTGCCGGGCTCTTTCTCTCAGGGGGCTTGGTACTTCACATGCGTTTTCACGCAGCGCCGCACAACCGCCTCTACTTGGCGGAGGGGTCAGCTACCTTCCCCGAGGTCGGGCGGCTGGGGCCGAATGCGGGGTCGGCCGCAGACGGCCGCCTGCACGAGACGAGCGTCCTGAAAAGATGCCAAGCCGCCAGGTAGACCTCCATGACCTGAGCCCCGCGCGACTCCTCTTCTCCAGGGCGCGTCTAGGAAACCGCCTTTCCGTCCCAGGATCCCCTCTTTCCCACCTCGCCCCAAGCACCAGGCTTCTAGTAAAACTGAACATTCGAAGAATTTCATGACACAGATGAGACATTTGGGGGCTTGTGTGCTGCTGATAAAGGGTTTTTCCCTGTTGAGACGCCGCCCTTGGTGTTAGAAAGATCGGGTTGGGATGCACTGAGGGCTTACAGGCTTGGGCCAGGGACACAGAACGTGTGTCATCTATGGGGCCCTTGCGGTCTGTTCAGACGCGCTGAGCCTACGTGCAAAGTTCCAACCCTGGCCCTGCCTTTAATAAATACCTGCTCGGTGAGGAAACAAGGACTAGATCAGGCCTGCTTTAGCGGCAGGTGTTAGCACACGCAAGGCTGTTAGCGAAAGCACCTCTCACAAACTTGGAAGCGTACGTGTCTGTGAAGTGAAGGCGAAGTTTAAAATCGCTTTGGTCTCTGCCACTTTCGTGAGCGCAGATGGGCTAAACTGGAGGGTCAGTGACCAGTCACTAAGAAAGAGGCTGTGCACTTGGCTTGGGTTCTACGTCTGTCCTAGTTTCGAGGCGTTGGGCCCGTTATTTAACTTTTCCCTTCTGTGAAGTGGGACGACTGGCTGTGTTCAGGCCACGGAACACAGCACAGCGCCCGGCACGGGATGAGAACCACACACGGCTCTGCTTCCGTGTGATGTGTTAGGAGCCGCTGTGGCAAAGGGGTGCAGGAGAGGAGCATGGAAGAGAGCGGATGGTCCCTCATTCAGTGCTCACAGAAACCTTGAGACGGACTCTCCCCCATCTCGTTTCACTTTTTTCGAGTGGCACTGGAGCTTGAACCCACACTCTGTTGTGGCAACGTAACTGCAGCAGAGTGATGCTGGAGAAAACACTTGTTGAATAAACACTTGCCTTGGCCCATGCCGTATTTCTTTGAATATGATCAAATGGTAGCCTGCACCTCCCATGTCTTTCTCAGACCCCTTTCAGTGGATCATTGCTCTTACTAATCTCAAACACATTCCTGTCCCTACCTGCAATTTCTCTTTCTGGACAGACTCCCAGACTCATGCAGTTCCATCTGCCCCGACCCACATCTCCACCTGCGCTCCAGCCGCTCATAGTTGAGATGTGGCCATGGGTCACTGGTTGGGGGACAGAGGTCTGAAAATAGAAACACCGCTCAGAACTCAAGTTAGTGGTAAGAAAGTGAAGTTGTAATTCAAAAATCTTGGTCTCCAGCACACACCATGCCAGACCGCAGATTCCAGTATCCCATGCTTGAATACTCCACACACTTACTTCCTTTGGAAAGTGTGCAGAATATTGAGGTGAAACTGGTTCTTTTTTTTTTTTTTTTTAATATTTTATTTATTTATTTGACAGAGAGATAGAGAACACAAGTAGGCAGAGGGAGAGGGAGAAGCAGGCTCCCCGCAGAGCGGGGAGCCCGATGCGGGACTCGATCCCAGGACCCCGGGATCATGAGCCGAGCCGAAGGCAGCCGCTTAACCGACTGAGCCACCCAGGCACCCGGTGAAACTGGTTCTGATGTGAAATCCTGCTGGGGACGGGCTCGGCTTTCGTGTTGGAAAAGAAGAGTGAACATTGTCAACTATTAAGCAGGAGTCCTTCTGATAAAAAGACTTGGCTGGCTCAAGCATTTTAGAAATCAGTAGCTATCCTGTCCTGGGCACAGAATTCCACAGCCACGGCTCTGCTCCAGGATTTTGTCCCCAACTTTGGCCTGCAAGGGCCACTGAAAGAGCTCGCTAATACCCCTGGGAACTGCACTCAAGGTGGCCAGCGATTCCTGGGTGGACATCCCTGAAGGTCTGGGAGGAGCTCAGGACAGCTCCCCAGAATTTCCCTGCAAGACTGAGCCCGTTCCTCACAGCAGAGCCTGCTCATTCAGTACCTGTACTTGACTGGTGGCCTCCCACCGATGCTGAGGGTGTTGGCTTCAAAGAAATCCTACTTAAACAGTCAGCAGTAGTGCGTGGAGCCCTCTCAGACATACACCTTGAGTTCTTAAATTAGTATCATAGCAGCAAAGTGATTTTATCGTGTTTTGGGGGGCTAAAAGATATATCCCAAAACACTATGCAAAAACTAGCATGCTATGTCGTATTAATATGGCATATAAATATGTTGAGTTAGGAAAAGCAGTAGCCCAGTAACAGCTAGGACAGGGTAATGTTTGCTGCTTAAGCACAGAACCCCAACTCTCCAGCATCTCAGCTGTCCAGAATTGTGGCCTACACAAAGATCAACTGTAGGCTAACTCAGAGATCCCTAACCTGAAGGAACGCTTGAGGTCAGTGAAAGGCGACAGGAAGAATATTAGAATTATAATCATAAATGTTTTATTTAAAAGTTGCTTAGAGTACGATCTTAAAAGTTCTCACCGTAGAAAATACCTGCATGACGACAGATGTTAACTAGGCCTATTGTGATCATTCTGCAATATGCATGAATGTTGCATCGTTGTATCGTACACCTGAAACTAATGATGTGTATCGTTTATACCAAAACAAAAAATAAGCCTTGAATGAGCATAACAAAACAATCATAAGTGTTTGTTGATGAGTATACATTACGGTGTAGAACAGTTTGTATTATTTAAGAACATGTGTTAATTTTTCTTAGTACTTTCCTGTCTCCTGAGGATGATTGTGTTAAATATACGTGTTTACTTAAAAAGCATTTGTCTTTCTCGGGGCGCCCGGTGGCTCAGGCAGAAGAGCATGTGACTTTTGATCTCCAGGTCGTGAGTTCGAGCCCCACGTTGGGGTGGTGTAGAGATTACTAACAAAAACGTGTCTTTCTCAGTGTGTTCCAGAAGCTACAGTCAGGCCGTGTTATACAGGCTGTGCCAGGGGGAGGGCAGAGGGTCAGGGCTGCAGCTCCAGCGTTGAGCACACAGGCTGCCCAGTGTGGTCTGGCTGCTCAGGGACCCACGTGCAGTTGGAGAAGGCTCCTTATGGGAGGTGAGAGGCAGGCTCAGTCCATGAGGAGGTAGCGGGGGAGGTAGAACTTCTGGCACTCTTCTTGAATACTAGATATCTGATGACCTGGAGGTGACATCACTCAGGACCAGTTGGAGGACCAAAGTTGGCAAACACCTGGCTTCTACCTGTCAGCACAGAGAGATTCCCTCCCGGTGTGGCTGTGAGCCTGCTCACACCTATGAGTGCTAGGGAGACAGGCTGCACTGGTCTCCACTAGGGTGAGGGGGCCACTTTCCATGCCATTTACATTCGATTCCTAACTATCTTCTGGCACACAGCAAAGGCCACTTTAATGGTCAAGTACAGGGGGGATGAGCTTGACCACATCCACTGTTAGGGTACCGAGGGTGCCGCCCTGGGCACAGAGACCAGAGCCCTCCTAACCACATGCCCATCTTTGGAAACGAATTTGGGGAACTGGGGTCAAAGCACGAGTGTGCTGTCGGAGCTGCCCTCCCTCAGGTGTGACCTGTACCTGCCCACATGCTGCCATTGACTGTGGGATGGGCAGCAGAACACCCCATTCTGTCAGGAAGTGCCACTGCAGGGAAAGCAGAAGCAATGAGAGCAGCAGGTGCGAGCACCTGAGTGTGTGCTGCACACCCCTGGGGACAAGGAGCCGAGTGCACCCCACTTGCTGCAGTGAGGGGGTGTCCTACAGCCTTTACCCCAGATTCCTACAAAAGGGGCTCTTCAACCGGTTATCATGTGGCTGAAATTATAAACCGAAACACATGACCCTTTGTTGGGTTACAGCTGGTCGTGTGGTGCAAAGATGGACTTTCCACCCACAGAATTGCCTAGAAAGTACCGCAGCAGGTCTCAGGATGTCTGTCCCCTCCCCACCAGCACGCGGAGGCCAGACCCGCGAGGAGAGGCTGTCGTGCTCGCATCCATACAGCAGTAGGTGGCAGTGTTTTCATGCTCTAGAGCCCACTGCTGTCCCCAGCGCTGACCCCATGGGTGCGTGAGCACAGGGACGGGGACCAGCGAGGGAGGACGGCAGCAGGCAGCTCAGGGGGGCCTTTCACCACAGATGCTGTCAAGCACTCCGACGAAGTCAGAGGAGCTGAAGACACAGCCCCTGCACACGCCCCAGGCAGGAACAAGCTGCTTGGGGCCCGGATGCTGCGCTGCCCCTGGATCTCTCAGCGCCCACAAAACGACAGTGTCACCAACCTGGGAGCTTGAGATCCACATGCGTACCTGCACCCAGCACGGATAACCCTCCCCACGGGGAAAATGATCTACAAACCAGAGCTAAATCATCTGCAGGGACATTTACTACTCACAGGAAGGGAAGTCAGTAAATAGATCTCAGAAGCCTTTCAGAGACCAGTGAGGGCTACGAGGAGGTACAAATCTCAGTGGGTCTGAGTAAGGTGTTCCCCTCCTGCGTCCGGCAGGAACGCCCCATCCCGAGGCACAATCAAGGAGGTCTAACTACTTGGGCCAAGACAGCTCCTCCCCTTGAAATGGGGGCTGCTGAGGTGCCTCCTCCTCCCCCACGTCTTGCTTCTCCCTCTCTGCGTCACTCCACCTCTGAGGAGCGATCATCTTCTTGGGCCCGTGAGGTGGTGGACCGATGAGGGCCTCGATATCCTCGTAGTTTATCACTTCCTTCTCCAACAGGGCATTCGCCAGCTGAGGGAACAAACAGGGCAGTGTGTGAGCCCCAGACAAGGACACAGAAGGGCCTTTTGAGAGCGGAGCACCCAGGAGAGAGGGGGTGTCTGTGAGCAGGATGCCCCAGGCAGGCCACTTTCCCAGGGAAGCAGCGCAAGCAGGCAGCTCAAGTAAAGAATCCCTCCCTGTCTCGACCTTGGAGATGTTCTCCCAGCTGCCAGCCTCATTAATTTTTCTGCTTCCCTTCCAAGTCTGTTTTCTGGGGCAACTTCAACTTCCTTTACCAAACAAGGTGTGTGTGTCTGCACGTGGGGGAGCGAGGGGAGGCTGGACTGTGGGGACGGGGAGCTGGTGTGGGAAGGGAGCCTCAGCCTCTCTAGATGTGGTCGTGGAGAACATGCTGAATGAACTGTGTGCGCGCGCTGCACCAGCAGCCCGTCCTGACGGCTCAGTCTCGGACACAAGGAACTAAGTCCCAAGTACCCGTGATGGGCGTGGCCGCTTTGTCCGCAGGCCAGGTCTGGTATGTTGCTCAGCCCTGTAACCCACCAACGGGGCAGAGGCGGGACGTCCTGGGCCCCTGCACAGGGAGCCTGAGTCCTGCACACGTGTGGCACTCGGGCCTTGTTAACAGCCGATTCTGGCTCAGTCCCTGCACTGCTCACACACGCCCTGGGGAGGCAGGTGCTGCTCGTCTGGGAGCAACCCTCTGAGGACACAGCATGCAGAGATCATGACCTGAGCCGAAATCAAGTCAGACGTGTAACCGACAGAGCCACCCAGGCGCCCCTGAACCTGCAACTCTTGATGTCGGGGATGAGAGTTTGAGCCCCACGTTTGGCACAGAGATTGCCTAAAAAATAAAAACTGTAGGAAAAACTTAAGAGCTGGGAAAGAGTAAGTGAGGCCGACCGCACGCTTAGTACTAGTTCTGCCTGCTTCAAGGGACTGGCTTGACGTGTTCACGGTAAGAAGCTGAGGAGGAGGTATGAGAAATGGGAGATTTCCGCTGAGCTGGGTGGAGCACACAGTGGACACGTTCTCTGCGGCTGTGTGTGCCGGGAGGGCTCCCGTGAGGAGTGTGTAGTGACGACTCTGCAGGGACAGGCCCGGCGCCCAGAACCTCACCGCCTGCAGCTTGTCTAGGTTTTCCTGCAGCACCTTCTCCGTGTGCCTGTGGGCCTTTGCCACCAGCAGCTTCGCTTCCTGCCAACGAAAGACCGCAGCTGGGCCATGCGCGGGGTGGCCCACCACACTCACCACGTCCTGTGTAGCCGGGTCCTGGCGCCGGAGCTCACAAAGGAGCCGCAGGGACAGGAACGCCGCTCTTCTCTCGTCGTGGCCAGGAGAGCTCGGCTGCCCCTATCCCGTGCCCTGGGAATGCCCCTCAGCTCTGTCCTCCGGGCCCGAGGTCCCCTCCCACGTGCACCCGCCCTGGCCCCGTCTCCCGTGGAGCACGCAGCGTGTCCTGCAGGTGCAGTGACCATGGGGCACCGCGGTCTCACTGGGGCGTCCCTTCTGTTTCCTTCCTAGTGTCACGTCATGGACAGCTTCACCAGAAGCCACACAAGTCCTCACCCAAGAACAGACACTCACTGAGTGTCAGGATTGGAACGCCTTTGATGAGGACCCCACGACAGCGCACTCCGCTCGGTGTGGCAGAGGGCACGGCGCCAGCACCCAAGAGAGACCCATGCCCTAACCCCATCGCAGTATGGACGCAGCCCATGCCGAGCAAGCTGTGCAGACTCACGTGGTCCATCATCTGCTGCAGGCCCTGGCTGAAGGGGCGCCGTCCAATGCCCGTGAGGCCCTCCTGCGCCTCGGGAAAGGAGACGGGCCCGATGCTTGGCGCCATCCCAAACTGCTTCACCATGGAATAGGCAATGCGTGTGACCTTCCTCAGGTCGTCCTGAGCCCCTGGAGTGTGGGGGTCAAGAAAGAGGTTTCTTTCCTGGAAGGGCCAAGTCAGGGCACGCCCCCCCCCGCCCCCAGCACAGGCAAAGGACCCAGGAGACAAGTGTATCCTGTCTTACGACTCTGAGTTACTACCTGGGATGCACATGTGGGTTCGCTCCCCTGGCACTCTCCAGCCCATGTCCCACTCTGCACCAGCATAGCTGTCAACACTGAACCCCAGTGTCACTGGGAACAAGTGAGGAACATCTCGACTTCCTCTCTGGACATCCCAGTGAAGTAACAGCTTGAGAACGCTGACTGAAACTGTCCCACTATTCAAATTCCTCCCTCAGATTCGCCCTCCCACCCCCACGCAGGAGACAGTGGGTGTGAAAGCACTCGGAGAACTCCAGGACCCGCACGGGCTGGCTTCTCACCAGAAGTGACTTTGTTGAAGGAGATGTTCTCGGACACGCGGCCGCCCAAGGCCATGCACATGCGCTCAAACAGCTGCTCCTTGGTGAAGAGGTGCTGGTCTCTCGGAAGCATCTGAGCAAAGCCCAGTGCTGCATTTGTCCGTGGCGCAATGGAGACCTGCAGAGTGTCACGCGGCCCGAGTGAGCGGGCAGGATTCGCACTTTAAAGATGAAGGGGGGGGAAGGTACGACGGATCTTTAATGGGAGGCTTTCAAAGCAGTTAGAGCAAATCTGTACTGGCCCCATTTTTATAGCAAAGGAGAACCCTGTCACTGAAGAAGGACAGCTCACACGCGGTTGGGCACCCCAATGGGTACATGAAGTAAAGCACAACGGCACAGATGGGCACCACACGAACCCGCGGAGACGCCGGCTTGGGAACACCAAGGACAGTGGAGACTATCCTTGCCGCTCTGCCCCCCCCGGCAGCCCAACGGCAGGTGCACACACGGCGGGGGCGGGGGGTGTGCAGCAGAGCAGGACCTGCCGCACGAGCAGCCAGTGGGGCCCCGGGCAGCAGGATGACCAGCTCCTAGTGCCCGGAAAATTTGAAGAGGAAACTTAAATCCAACACTGAGGTAAATTACAATGTAAATGGCTGTAAAGAATGACCATATCAGTAGCTGGGACTTCACCACCTTCCCCTGAGTAGCCAGCCTCAGGGCCGGGGGGTGGGGGTGGGGGTCTCATAATAAAATAAATATTTTATTTATTTATTTGACAGAGAGAGAGAGAGCACAAGCAGGGCAAGTGGCAGGCAGAGGGAGAAGCAGGCTTCCCGCGGAGCAGGGAGCCCGACGTGGGGCTCGATCCCAGGACTCTGTGATCATGACCTGAGCCGAAGGCAGATGCTTAACGACTGAGCCACCCAGGCACCCCCGACAGGTGTATCTTTTAGACATTACATGCCTTGAAAATTCTAAGAACAGCAAGTTTTAAGTTATATTTACTTCATTTGGGATTTTTCTGCATTAATTTTTTAGTTGTTGAGATACTGCATTAAAGTACCTACCTTGAACCCTGCCTTCCTCACCCTCGGCCTGACCCAGATCATCAGTGATGGCGGCATCCCCCCGTCTGTCACCAGACACTGGACTCCCCGCCTGCCGCTGAGTATAAGAGGAGCTGGCCTCATCAACAGGCATTGTCAGACACCGGCAGACTGTCTACATGGCTGTAACGAACCCTTCTGAAAAGAAGGGCGTAAACGCCAACGTGCCAGGCTGGTGACTGCCACGTCCCACTGCTGGTGTCAGGGACGAGCGGTGCTGTGGCCCCCTCCCCGCACTGTGGGACCAGAGCACCTGTGCGGCTCTTCTCCAGGCCGTGCGTCAGGTCTGTGTGGAAGGCACCGTAAAATCTGCACCCACATTCTCGGGGAGTTGTTCTGATGTTAGCAGCGGATCCTAATAAATTTTCATCAAGTCACAAATGCCTCTAAGAGTGGTATTTTTTTAATGTGAACCAAACTCACTCATTTTTAAGGTTAGGGGTCACCACATCAACACTTTTAGTAAACACGGCAATTCTTAATTCCGAGAGTAACTGTGTAGATGGCAGAAGGAGACCCCAAGTTATTGTGTGACTGCAATGGTCACATCCCAAAACTAGAGCCCACTTAAGACCTCCTGTCCTTTGCTTCTGAGGATGAGGGGATCCCGCACCATCACCTCCTGCCCTGTGCCCATGTCCAGCTCACACTGCGCTTTCTCTTCAAGTAAAAACACACACGGTGCGGGGCGCCTGGGTGGCTCAGTCGTTAAGCGTCTGCCTTAGACTCAGGTCATGATCCCAGGGTCCTGGGTTCGAGTCCCACATCGGGCTCCCTGCTTGGCGGGAAGCCTGCTTCTCCCTCTCCCACTCCCACTCCCCCTGCTTGTGTTCCCTCTCTCGCTGTCTCTCTGTCAAATAAATAAATAAAATCTTTAAAAAAAAAAACAAAACAAAACACACACGGTGCTCCCAAAGTCAGCTTTGTTCAAGGGTGAGTTGGGCTTACAGCCACCGAGACCCCAGACCACCCGACGCGGACACCCTACCTTCATGACGGCCTCGGTATGCTCCAGCAACCAGCCGACCAGAGCATGGCCCGACTCATGAAACGCAACCACCTTCTGTTCTTCCTTTGACAGGATCTTGCTCTTTTTGGCAGTCCCTGGAAGGATGCACAAGGATTTGAGTTTGGGCACCCAGGTGATCCTAGGTAAGCGTGCCGGGCACTCCCTTGGCCTCACAGAGCTGCACCCTGTGCCATCAAAGCAGTATGGTGCCTGACATTCACCTCCTGTGCCTCCGCCCCAAGCCAGCACCCCGAACTGTTCCTCGTGAGGGGAGAGATGCTGGACGGTCCCTGTTTGTTTCTACTTCTGTGAATGCCGGGGAGAGTAGACCAGCTCCTGCAGGCTTTACGAGTGCCCACCCTCAGGGGCCCACGGGGCACAGGGCCGCTGTGATTAGATGGGGTCCCCACCCAGGTCCAGGCTTCGCAGAGGCTCTTCCCCGGGACTTGCTGGAAGCTGCAGGCCCTTGCTAGCTGACCGCTTTCCACCTTGAGATTCTAGTCCATCTATCTCGTCTGAGCTACTGGGGAGGCTTCTCTCCGCAGCCCAGGGTCCCCACACCTTCCTGTGTTCCCGTTTTATACAGCCTGGACCAGCTCTGGGTCTGGCTATGTGCTTCGAGGGTCATCCATCTCCGTCTACTGCAACGCTGGTTCTGAGCATCTGGACCGGAGACCACAGGCTGCGGGATGGGCTGTATGTGAACCCGAGTGCTCTAGCTCAGGTAGGCTGCACCAGCGTGGGCAGCACTTCCGTCTTTCTCGCTTTGACACTATCAGTGTGAGTTTATCAATTTCCACGTAAACAGAGTGGCTTATATGAAGCCAAGTTTGTAGTACGAAACAGCCACTTTCGTTCCTTCTGTCCACACAGACTCCTAAGCTGCAGCCTGGACACCTGGTGGCATCTGTACCAGATTTTAGCTCAGCCGAGAGTGACAGGGATGAGCCCCTTGCAGACGCTCCCCACCCACACGCAAGGCCGGTGCTTCTCACACTTCCATGGGAATGAACAGTTTCCCTCTTTAAAAAACTCTCAGTGTCTTGGACTGAACACTGCTCAAGGACAAGACACGTGGGGCCGTGGAAACTTCTGGAGACTCTCAGTTTCAATCCCACTCTCCTGACAGAAACCCAGGGACCCCACTTTGAGTAGCTACCGTTGAGCTCTGCTGGAAGGCCCCCCTCCCCGCCCCGCTGCCAAGACCCCTCCTGTTGCTACCCAGAGCAGAGACGGGCCAGGCAGCAGAGCGTAGCTCTTAGGAGACCCTCTGTCCCCCGGCAGCGGTGGCCGTGACCCCACAACGTGGATGGTGCCCTGTGTGGTCTGCTCCGAGGCACCATTGACAGCTGAGGGGCTGAGCGCCACTCACACTTGCGTGTGCGAGATCCTTGTGTTTTTACCTGAAGAGTGTGTCTGCTCTTTAGCATATCCATGGTATTTTAAACTAAGAAGTCAGACACATTGGAACAACCTGACTTATAAAAATAGAAACACTTTGCTTATAGTTCTCTTGTCCAGTAATTCTTTGATCACTTCTGTCACGTGTCAGCCCGACCTGGCTCCCTCCACCCCCTCTTCTGTCTGGGTGCTTTCAGGGATCCAGCCCTGCTGAGAACATGCCCCTCGTACCAGCAATGACCCGTTCCACAGCGTACTCGAAGTTAAACGTGTGGACGGACGTGTGCCCTTCCCGTGCAGCGTGCAGCGCGGCCTCGTTACAGATGTTGGCGATGTCAGCACCTGTCCGCACAGTAGGGGTGAGAGAGGAGGGCAGGGGAGGGGGGCGTGGGCAGGAGGCTGAGAGCACGCAGAAGGCGCTTCTGTTCTATGCTGAAGCCACTCACACCACTAACAGACCCGGAGCACAGCCTTGTGTGGTCCCACCTCCTGCCACCTCCAAGCTCTTTCCTGCTCAGGGCCCATCGGCATGCTCAGCACCACCTACTGTCTCATTCTCCCTGGGAATTCACGCTCCAGTACCCATGCAATTCTAGTTAAGGGCATTAAAGAAAAATCCAAAGGGAAGAAATTATAGTAAAAGGGATTTTGTTTATATTACCCTTTAAAATGAGAGCCATACAGAAAATATCTTGATTTGTGATCTGTCTCTGCTCAATGAGAACAAACTGTGAGGAGGGCCGTGGTGCGCTCGGACAGCCACGAGGCCTCGGATGACATTGCCTTGCAGGGAGCAGTGGTACACAGCCCGAGCGTGGAGAGGCACTGAAGGGCCAGTGTGCAGAGTACCGCGGGCAGAAGTGCCCAGAGCGCCCATGGGGGCACAGGCACAGTGCGTCCTGCATGCCGCAGCAGAACCGGTCGGGTCTGGTGCCACTCACGCAGGAAAAGCAAAGTGTAGCGTGGCTCTTTTCTCCTCTACGGGCTCTCTGTGCACGACCTCACTCCCGCCCCGGCTGTGCTGACCGTGGGGCCCAAAGCAGGGGGTGTAGGGCACCGGGGGGTGGCCTGCACCCTCAGGACTAGCAGGAACCAGCTTCCATACCGCTGAACCCCGGCGTGAGCTCTGCCAGACGCTGTGAGTAGAAGCTGCTGGCCTGGGTCAGCTTCAGGCTCTTCAGGTGCTGCTCAAAAATCTCCCGCCTTTCCTGCAGAGAAAGGACCCAAGTGTGGGCTCACTCCTGCCCCGCAGACAAGAACCGTGGGCTGTTAGATCCCTTTCTTTGTCTCCCGACCTACAGCAGCATTTCAAAAATGGAAGGTTGAAGAAGGAAACAATGAAGCGCATCATGCACATAAGGCTTATTTTGTAGAACATCTGGTTCATATACATTCTCAATTTCCTAGACCCCCGAGTCAGAACAATGGAAAGCTGCTCTGGAGTGCAGCGTCAGAGGGGAGCCCTGCTCTGCTTCTGAGAGAGCAGTAATGGTCTGAGTGTCAGACCCAGGAGCACTGCTGGCTGGGGCACGGGAACGGGAACCATTACGCACACGCTCTGAGCCCTTTCCCCACCCATCACTGCTTGCTGGTTCCTGCTGCCTTGGGGCACCGAGGATGCTGGTGGGGCTCAGAGACCTACAGACTCGAGGGGGTCAGGACGAGAATTCTGAGGCTCTCCCAAGATTCTTATAAAACTCAGCCCCAATGTTTACGGATAAAGAGAAAAACTATGGGTGAATGAAACAAGCTGCAAAGCCACAGGCAGAGCCGTAAGCCAAAGACAGGTCGGACAGACGACAGCCAGCCCCCGGCCGCACTGACCTGCAGTGTGGGAAGGTCAATGAAGACGTGTCGATCCAGTCGGCCAGGCCTCAGCAGAGCGTTGTCCAAGATGTCAGCTCGGTTGGTAGATGCCAGGACAATGACATGGTCGGTGGTGCCCATTCCTGGAGGGGAAGACAGCTGTTCAGGTAGAGCTCGCCTCTCAGGACACAGGGTGGGACTGATTTCCCACTGGGGTCCGTGAGACAGGAACACACACGGCGCTCTGAATGAGGAGATGTGGACTGACCCAGGATCAAGCTCCCCATGAGAGCAAGGATTCGCCTGTCTTCCCGAGGCTGCCAGCCCAGATGCAGAACCACAGATGGTTCTTGGGGGGGCCTGCACGGCCATCCAGACAGCATCCTGGGGGGATTGCATTTCTCCTCAGTAACTGCCCAGCAAACCCGGGGAGCGAGGGGCACCGTATCCACGCTCCTTTGGTGCAAAGACGTGGGCCAAAGCAGACGTTTCTGAACACTGGTCTGTGGCCTGGGTTTGGAGGCTCCAGATTTCTCACAGGAATTTAAAAGTGCAAAAAGTACCACTGGTGGCCCAGATCTTCATGAGAACTTAGACTGGACCCTAATCTGGATAAAGCAACACCTGCAGTGGGGCGCCTGGGTGGCTCAGCTGGTTAAGCAACTGCCTTTGGCTCAGGTCATGATCCCGGAGTCCCGGGATCGAGTCCCGCATCGGGCTCCCTGCTCGGCAGGGAGTCTGCTTCTCCCTCTGACCCTCCTCCCTCTCATGCTCTCTGTCTCTCATTCTCTCTCTCGCAAATAAATAAAATCTTAAAAAAAAAAAAAAGCAACACCTGCAGAAATGAATCCAAGAAGCAACTGGGTGATCTGGGCCTGACTGGGCATCAGAGGGTCATATATGTATTTTCAGAGTACGTGTTACAGTGAGATGGTGGTGTTTCTCTGAACGTAAACAAATACGTCCAAAGCACGTAAGATTCAGAACTTTAGGCTGGCTTTAAAATCACCCACCCGGGAAGAGGATGGGAGGAGGTGTGGATGGAACGGGGCTGGCCTGCGACGTGGAGGGTTACTGCACATCTCTCTCTGCACTTATGTATGTGTGATAAGGTCCAGACACAAAGTTTAAAAATTAAAGATTTCAGGGGCACCTGGCTGGCTGGGTCGATGGAGCGTGCAACTCTTGATCTCAGGGTCTTGAGTTCAAAGCCCCACGTTGGGCGTGGAGCCCACTTAATTAAACAAACAAAAATACCATGATCTATCTTTTGCTAATGAAAAAAATCCCTAATAAGCTGACATTGACAAGTACAACTTAAAACTATCTGTGAAGTGTTAAGTGATATTTAAAAGAAGCGTTCGAGAATTAGGCCCTGAGAGTGTGTGGGGCACCTCCCAGCAGACTGTCAGTAACCCCACCCCAGGACCCTGTGACGGCAGTGAGGGGCCTGGCTGAGCGCACGGGCCAGGGGTGGGGGGGCACTTCCTCACCAAGGACCTGACACCCGAGTCACCGAGCAGCAGCCACCAGGACACCCAAACCACACCCCACTCCCAAGGAAGTCCTTGGAACACTCCTGTGTGTGTGTGTTCTTGCTGGAATGCGATAAGCCAGGACACCGTGATGAGTCCGGTCCCATTCATGTGTCGAGCGGAGACTATGGCTCGTGATAACCGTGACTTCTGAAGTAACCCGGAAGCAAAAGCAGGCCCCACCCAGCAGGGGCAACACTTCTGACCCCATGCTGCATTTGCCTGCACCGTGGTTTTAGGAGACGTCACTCTGGCACAGGAGGGCTGACTGGAGGGAGGGCCCTGGGACAGACGCAGCTCCGCTCCTCGGACAAGGCGGGGAGCCAGAGCCCTGGTCGGGGGACCTGCTGGGACTCCCTGCTCAGACTTCCGAAATGACCTCCTTCCCAGGCCAAGGCTGAGTCACCGACGCCGAAAACGACTGTGGGAGAACAGCGGTCCACTCTCCGTCTCTGATGATCTCATGTGAATGGCACTGTACGACATGGAGCCACGATCCCGAGACCCATCCAGACAGTTCAGTGTGAGAAGTTCATTTCTTTCCCGGACAAGGAAACACCGAGTTTACAAGCTGCATGCGCTGGTGGACATGCGGGCTGCTTCTAGTCTTCAGCTCCCACAGGTAAGGGAAGGTCTTGGGTAAACTTTTCTCTAGGATAAGCACGCAGGAGTGCTAGAGCTGGGTCAGACGGGAGGTGTGTGTGTGTGGTTTTGTCTCCCAGAGAGGCTGCCCCACTGGACACTCCCACCAGCAGCGTGTCCGCTCACGCCTCCCTGGCTGCTTTACTGACATTAGGCTCATCGAGGTTCACACGGGGACCTGGGTCCGACCTCTCTGCGCACTCACCAGCATCTGGCGCTGCCACCATGCTTCCTCCTGGCTCTCCTGTGATGTGTGTGTTCCTTTCAAAAACTCAGCAATATCTTTTGGGAGATGTGAACAAGCTTGTTCTAAAAATTATAGGAGAAAGCAAAGCACAACCACCGCAAGAGTTTCAGCTGAGGGAACCAAGCGCAAGGAGCCAGCCCACCTTCCTCCAAGACTGCTGCCCGAGGAGGGCCGAGTGCTGGGGCGGAGGGGCAGACTCGTCGGCCAGCGCGGCAGACTGGGGTCCCAGAGACTCTCAGACACGCCCAGCCAAGCGCTGGCAGAGGCCCAAAAGCCATTCAGTGGAGGAAGCAACAGCCTTTTCAACAAACGGAGCTGGAGACCTGGACATCCACAGGCATAAAAAGGAGCCATGACCAAACCCTCCCATCTTTGCAAAAGTAACTTAAAACAGATCACAGATTAAAACAGAAAAGGCCACGTGGATGGGAGCTAGGACTTTCTAATGACTCCGTGTGAGGCCGGAGCTCATGACCCCACAGGCTCTTGCTTAACACAGAGACTCAGGTGAAGGCATCCACCGCAAGGGGCATTTGGTGCTATTAAAGATGTAGAAAGGTGACTGTCCACCGGTAAGCGGCCTGGCGGGACCCCAGCGCTCCGCACAGGTGCCCATCCCATGGGGCCTGGCCGTCTCGTAGTGCAGCCTCGTCCTGACCCGCGAGTGGGGGTTTCTCTTTCCAGTGAGCTTTTCCCACGACTGGCACAGCGTCTGCTCTGTGCCCCGCACTTCAATGAAGCGGCACTGCCCTTCCCCAAGGACTAACAGAGACTCCTCAGATGCATCTGAAGGGCTGAGAATGCCCGGCTGTGTCCGCACACAAAGGGACCTGTTCTCTGCAGGCCCAGCCCAACAAGGGCCTTCAGTCTGGGGGCCTGGGGGTCAGGGGCAGAAGCAAGTGCTGGGCGGAAGCACCCCATTCATGGCAGCACAGAGCGCTTTGGCTCAGAGGAAGATGCCATTTAGTAAATGCTTCCTGGTGGGCTCAGTCTTCAAGTGCAAACAACCAACATAAGCAGGAGAGACGCTACTTCCCATGGCCTCCACGTTCAGAGAGGGAGTCGTGTGGGAGTCTCGAGTGCCTTCACATCACCTGGAATGACACATGGTTGCACACAGAAGGCCACAGAGTTGCAGGTGAGGTCACACACCGACGGTGTCAAAAACCCAGAGCTTGGATGAACGAACGGGGGCCATCGTGAACCCCATGGCATCCCTCCCGTCCAGGAGCCTGAATGCTCGCACGCGAACTGCCGTCTGCAGGAGCCGAAGGACAGACACGAACTTGAGGACACTTGAAGCCTGGACAGCCAGTGAGTCATCTGAGGACTTCTGATAGCCTGCTCTCCCTTCTCCCCTCCATAGCGCAGAGGCTGGCCATCCTTTTAAAGAGACAACCAGATGCCATCATTAAAATCTGGTACTTCTGATAGCAGAGGCTCATCAAACACATGGTCCCGGGTCTCAGCGGGCGGACGGACCTCAGGCTCGGGCACCCACAGGCCAAGCCGTGAGACCTCGTGACCAGAACCCGAGGGGACCTTCCGGATCTCTGCAGGACCCCAAGATCACTAGAGCCACACTGAGCAAAGGTGGCACAGCATTAAGGGGTCATGGAAGGTCGTTCAAAGGAGGAGCACTGAGTGTGGTTTCTTGGGCGTCGGGAGACTCTGGAGGGTAACGGCAAAACCATGCAATAACGGCACAATGCCTGCCCTCAGAAGCGGCGTGAGGGGTTGGGGGCTTCCTGCCATCTGGCCTGGAAGGCCCTCCTGGAGGCCCCTCTGTGACGGTTTCTCAACAGCTGCGTTCAGAACCGGGGCCTCACTCTACTCACGTTTCCAAGGACATGGAGTCCGTGGAAGCTTCCTTCCCTGGAAACTTGCTCTTGAGAACAGTCCTGGAGCAAATGGTGCCAGGCAGCAGGGTCAGAGATGGGACGCAAGGGTCTGCGGGGCAGCTCCACATGCTCGCTGTTCTCCTTATGGCCTAACAACACAGCCTTTACTGCAGACTGGTTAGATAGGACACTTTGGTTTTTCATCTGTAGAGCTTGCAGGGCTTACAAAATCCATCAGTGCATCTGACTGCACATCAGCGTTTGAGGAAAGGCCTCGCCTTGCCGCCCACAGCCACGCCAATGCAAACCCCAGCACCAGGGCTGAGGGGCGTCCATGCTGTTCGCCATGACAGGCCCGTGGAGACAGCAGGGCTGCCAGGGGCCGGGGAGTCAGTGTTTAAAGGGGACAGAGTTCCAGTCAGGGAAGAGAAGGTTCTAGAGACGGACAGTGGTGGTGGATGCACAATGAGAACGTACTTAACATCACAGAAGAGGACACTTATAAGTGGTTAAAATGATAAATGTTACGTATGTTAACGGGCACCTGGCTGGCTCAGTCGGTTGAGCGTCCGACTCTTGGTTTCAGGTCAGGTCGTGATCTCAGGGTCGTGAGATCGAGCCCCACATCAGGCTCCGCCCCCAGCTTGGAGTCTGCTGGAGATTCTCTCTCACTCCCCCCCCGCCCCCATTCATGCTCTCTAGCTCTCTAAAATAAATAAAATCTTTTTTTTTTTTTTTAAGATTTTATTTATTTATTTGACAGAGAGAGAGAGAATGAGCACAAGCAGGGGGAGTGGCAGGCAGAGGCAGAGAGAGAAGCAGGCTCCCCACAGAGAAGGGGGAGCCCGATGTGGGGCTCGATCCCAGGACTCCGGGATCATGACCTGAGCCGAAGGCAGTCGCTTAACCAACTGAGCCACCCAGGCGCCCTAAAATAAATAAAATCTTAAAAAAAGAAACAAACCATTCCCCATGTCACTCACAACCCTGAGATCACGAGCCGCATGCTCCCCTGACGGAGGCAGCCAGGCGCCCCAAGTCCCTTTACTGCACTGGGCGGCAGAGACAGCACAATCCCCTGGGTTTACCCAAGACTGGGAACAGTGTCATGACCTGCCCTGCCCTTTGTGCTCCCAGGTTTTTTTTACATCTTTTCTACTATTACCTTGACTCTTTACAATTAAAACCTGTGTTTCTTGAGTGGCTCAAGGTGACAAGTACCTCTTCAACTGGCTTTGTCTCGTTGCTACCTGCTGGGGAGTGCTGGGCACACTCACACCTCTGGCAGGTGCTATGGTGCAGAAACGCAGACCAGTCACTGCAGGAAAATGAAATGCCAGCGAGCATCAGGGCAAGGTTCCGGAACAACACACATCAGCCACGCGGTCTATCCAGAAAGTGGATCTCAAGAAGAAACCCTTCCCCGCCCAGGAGCAGACTGGGGGTGTGGGGCACCCACCGTCCATTTCCACCAGAAGCTGGTTGAGCGTCTGCTCTTCCTCCGTGTTGGAGAAGCCAGACATGGTGGTGGAGCGCTTCTTGCCCACAGCGTCGATCTCGTCAATGTAGACGATGCAGGGAGCCCGGGCCCGGGCTTCCTTGAAGAGGCTCCGCACGCGGGCAGCGCCAAGGCCTGAGGTGACACAGAGGACCAGGAGTTGGACAGATAATGGGAGACGAGCCCAACTCTTGTGCTGGGGACCAGAGCTGCCCACTGAGGATGCCGAGGTCTCACAGAGTCACCCCGGTGGACGCTCACCCTCCTGACTCCCCAGGCCACACATGGAAGCAGCCTCAAAAGAACATCACTACCAAGTTCCCTCCATAAACATGGCCAGTAACACGGGTTTCACGTGTCCTGCCCTGTCCCCCCAGGTCCCCATCTATCCGGCCACCTGAGGAAGGGCCCTGCACAGATGGTTGGGCAAACTTGTCCACAGCCCCCAGGCAATACCAACCTCCAATGACCTCCACGAACTCTGGACCGGCCATCGCCAAGAATGGCACCTGGGCTTCTGTTGCCACCGCCTTGGCCAGAAGTGTCTTCCCACAGCCGGGAGGCCCGAGCAAGAGTGCACCTTTTGGGACTTTGGCTCCAAGCTGAAGGAAGCGCTCTGGGCTCTGGAAAAGCAACAGATCATAGCACACTAGTCACAGGTGTTTGACAGAGAATTTCCAGAAGAGGACTCACGTGGAGATCAGCTCCTGCACTGTCACGAATCAGCTGTGGTTCATGTGGTTTGGGAAAAGCAGAGAGCTCCGGCAGTGACCAGGTGTCCCAGATGGCCGGGGTAAGGTCAGCAGCGGGCTCTCGGCCCTACTACTGGCTCAGGCCTGTGCACTCAGCCTGCCCTGCTGGTTTAGCAGATACGGCACACGCCTGACTGGGGCAGTCCCTCCCTCAAGGAGGGCGCTCGCGTCTTGCCTCCTGCTCGGCTCGCACACCCACCTTCAGATAATCCACAAACTCTTTGACTTCCAGTTTGGCTTCGTGCATTCCTGCTACATCTTTGAAGCTGACTCCTTTCCCCATCTTGCCATCCACAATTGTGAAACGGGCCATTTTAAGCTGATTCTGGGCAGAAAAAACAAAGGGCAGGGTGCTGTGACTCCTAGCACAACAGGGAAGATTAGCACCCACAGGTTGGGTCTGCAAGCGCAAGGGGGCTTCGTGTCCCAGGGGCCCCAGCTCCCCTCGGCCCGGCTCTCATCTCCCAAACCCTCTCCACATATTCAGACAGATGGGACCCAAAGTCACCTTCCAGGCAGCCAAGGGGAAATGTTTATTGTGCATCGCTAACAGTAAGAAAATCATCTAGCGTCTAGCAATTTGCCTTTAAAAAAAGCCAACATAAACCACCCCCCACCCAAACGAGGTAATTTAATATCTATTGCACAAAAACTATATTTTTCCATGCGATTTTTCCTACTAGTGTGGAACTCTCTGATTATAAAAGTAATGTAATAACACTCAGCTCTAGGAAGGTTTGGTAGAAATGTTAGCTGGTAAATTTCTGGAGAGCAATCAGGCAAGATAAAGCTCTCGGTGAGGGGTGCAAACTTGAGCTAAATTCGGCCTCAGAAGGCACACCAGGCAGACAGTCAGGCACTCCAAAGACACACGTGCATTAGGTTTATCACAGTACTATCTAAATACCGCAGGGAAAATAAACAGCCCCTGAGATGCCAGGGTGGCTCAGTTGGTTAAGCGCCTGCCTTTGGCTGAGGTCGTGATCTCAGGGAGGGTCCCAGGATCAAGTCCCACATCAGGCTCCCCATTCAGCGGGGAGTCTGCTTCTGCCTCTCCCTCAGCTCATGCTCTGTCTCTCTCTCAAAATAAAATCTTTTTTTTTTTTTTTTAAAGATTTTATTTATTTATTTGTGAGAGACAGAGAGAGAGAGAGAGAGAGGCAGAGGGAGAAGCAGGCTCCCAAGGAGCAGGGAGTCTGCTTCTCCCTCTGACCCTCCCCCCTCTCATGTGCTCTCTCTCTCTCATTCTCTCTGTCTCAAATAAATAAATAAATAAAATCTTTAAAAAAAAAAATAAAAAAATTAAAAAAAAAAAAAAGTGACTATAGGGGCTCCTGGTGGCTCAGTCGGTGAAGCGTCTGCCTTCGGCTCAGGTCATGACCTCAGAGTCCTGGGATCGAGCCCCGAATAGGGCTCCCTGCTCAGTGGGGAGCCTACAGCTCCCCCTCCTTGTGCTCACTCTCTGTCAAATAATTAAATAAAATCTTTAAAAAAATTTTTTTTAAATAAATAAATAAACAGCCCCAAATATGCAAGACTGGTGAAACTGGCTGAGTAAAACACAACATAGCCCCACAATGAGACACCGTTAAAAGGGTGTGAGTCTTTAGCTACAGACAGGAACACGATCCTGGTCCCAGTGGAAATCTGTCTCGGTTCCCAGGGAGGTGACCAGAAGGTACCCTCTGCAGATCTGCTCCAAGCAGGCCCTGGGCCCCTCCCCAGCTTCTCTGCTGATGGGCTAACTGGCCATATGCAACCTGCCAGGGAGGGAAAGTTCATGTTACAATGAAGGTCACCACAACAGGAGAATTTTTTTTTTTTTTAAGTAATCTTTACATCCAACTCGGGGCCCAAACTCAAGACCCTGAAATCAAGCACTGCATGTTCTTTTGACTGAGCCAGCCAGGCACCCCAGGAGAATGCTTTTAAAGTGTATTAAGGTTTGGGGCACCTGGCTGCCTCAGTCGGTAGAGCATGTGACGCTTGATCTTGGGGTCTTGAGTTCAAGCCCTCCGTTGTGTGCAGAAATTACTTAAAAAAAAAAATCTTTAAAAAAAATTAAAATAAAATAAAAACGTAAAGACAACCTTTAAAAATTTCTCAGTGTCCTAGCTAGTAGGAGAAACAAAAAAATAAGTCATGCCCAGCTCCTGAAAACTGCAGAATAAATTGGCCTACACACCTGCTTGGCTCAGCTGCCCCACAAGTCAGGGAGAGAGTCGGGGGATAGGGGCTAAGCAGAAAGAAAGAGGAGCCGCCCGGGCCACGACTCCAGGCCGGCCTCTGTGACAGGTGAACATTCACCGTGATTTACGTGAAGCGTGTTCCGCGAGCACGAGCACAAACCTTAGACCACGGGTTCAATGAGATGGGATGTTCATAACTTACAAAAGCACTGAGTCCTCCTTCCCTTCCCGTCATTCCAGCCAGACGGAACACGTACCACAGGATGGCCAGGCCCACCGCAGTCATCCCCAAGGCGTAGAGGGCACTAGCGGGAGAGAGGGGCAGTTACGGGCAGGCAGTGTGCACACGCCTCACGTCAGGGGCCACGGACCCTTCACAGATGACAAGAGCAACCCCCACTCTGAGCCCAGCGTGCAGAGCGGATGGTTGTGGAAATGGGTTTCCTCGTCCACCTCTTGTCCTGTGACCTTCCCCAGGCTGTCCCATGGAGCGTGTAAAGGCCCGATACAGCGGCTCACCACAGTGCGAAGCCAGAACGCGGACACCGCGCACTGACCGGGTCATCGAGAGCCTCTTGATAATGCCCGAAAGAACAGATTTTCATGGGTGATATATTTCGTTTTCAAAAGTAGGCCATCAGGGGCACCTGGGTGGCTCAGTCGTTAGGCGTCTGCCTTCGGCTCAGGTCATGATCCCGGGGTCCTGGGATGGAGCCCCGCGTCGGGCTCCCTGCTCAGCAAGGGAGCACAGCGGTACAGAGTAAACCCCAGGGCTCCAGCCGTACCTCCCGGCATTGCCGACAGCCCCTCGGCCTTGGAGGCCCTGCACCCTCAAGAGAGAACGGCCACCGCTCAGGAGTGCCTGCCGTCACTGGCAACCTGCGTCTTCTCAGTGTGGGCACGTGTCCACGAGTGAACCTCTCCACACACGTGCGTGCCTTGAAGCCCCCCAGGACTCTGCGAGTTAATGTGCTCCCGCTAAGGAGATGCAGGTCCCACAGGGTCCCCACTTCCACCTGCCACAAGGAAGCAAGAACTTCTACTGGACGTCCCTGCTTCTGCCCTTTCTGTTCCATTTTCCCATTTGTACAAGACGGCAGCCCCACAATGTACTGAACCAATAACTAAGGAAAGTGAAGGACGCTCCAACAGGCCCACAATGCCCGTCCCCACGCGTGGTCACTGGCTCGCACTCCTACTTACCCTCCCACACGGGGGCAGCTTTACTGGAGGCAAGGCCAATGTGAGATGTTGGTGGTTTGTTATCACATTACAAAGCCAAGCCTGGTTTAGTTCAGGAGCCAAAAAACGACCAACATACTTTCCAAAGAATCCTGTCCGCTTATAGGAAACCGGGATCCTGTCCTTGCCTTCAATATTCAGGGCGTCTTCAGCAGCTCGGAGCTTCTCCTCAAACCTGTCGATGTTTGCCACCTGCATCCGGTACATCAAGGCCAGCCGCTGGGGGCAGAGAGCAGACGCGGTGCAGGTGACACGCGGGCTGAGGACAGCCGCGAGACACAGCACCCACACCCCACAGTGCTCCAGAAGCTGAACTTCCACCTGCCATTCAGAAACCACGTCCAGATCCCGACTACAACACACTTTCCATACGTGTGCTTGCTCTGTTTTCACTAACAGGAACATTTAAGAAAACAGAGGGTGTGCTTTAGGCTTCAAACTCACCACCCAGCCTCAGCTGTGCGTGCAGAGCACAGAGACGACAGACACGAGCTATTTGCCGGGATGCAGGCAACTCACTAAGACAAGAACACAGGTCTGGTGCTTCACCACTGGCTGAATGTGAAACTCAGCTAAGTGGATTTCTCCCTTCTCAGTAAACCCCTCCCAGGTAGAGAAGAGGCCCAGGGATTGTGCGCAGGTGGAATGTCCTCCACGGGTACAGGCTTCCCTGAGAGGAGGCTCCAGAGCAAGCCGGAAGTCCACGCTGGGCCCCCAAATCCCTGCTCTGTGAGCTGACCCGAGCCACCCACCAAGGGGCCATCCTGATCTCCACCAGCCTGGACGGCATCCTGCCAGTTCCACATCATTCTCCTAAGGGCCTGGTCCAAATGCTCTCTAGAATGAAGCTGTTCCAAGCACAGCTTCTAAACGCACTGTGGAATCTACATGGGGCAACCAGACTCTCCCCTGGCGCTGAGAGGCTCAGAAGATTCTGTGTGGAATGAGCGGCTGGCCAGGCTGCATGTCACGGGGTCACAGGGCCAGATGGGAGAGGCAGCTGGGGGCACCCACCAGCCATGACACACTGATCGTCATCTGCGTTGGAATGCCCAGGGGCCTCAGTTGCTGGATTAACCTAACAGACCCCGGATGTCTGATCTGGACCTCATCCACGCCTCTGTCACTCAAACACCTGCCCAGCCAGGTGAACAGACTGGAAACACGTGGCAATGACCTTCTTTCTCTGCCGGAAGCCAAAAGCAAAATGTGATTCCAGACACCAATTCAACTCCCACATCTCTGACCGCCTGGGCTTCTGCAAGGTCACCCAGCTCACGCAATACGCAGGACCAGGAGGAACCTGTCACCCCAACTAAATTACAAGCTCTTGTAAACCAACAACCAGCTATAAACAGTGCTTGGCACTCAGCCCAATCCAGAACCCGGGCAGGGGCTGGGGTGCACCCCTGATGCTATCGTGAGGGGCCCAGTGCTATGCCCAGGAGTCCACCTGTGCTCCCCATGAGCAGAGTGTGTCCACACTGGACACCTGTCTCCCAGCATTTTACCTGGTCCAGTGTCTCCACCACCCAAACCTCTAACAAAAAATGGAAAGGAGACTAAAGAAACATGACAACTAAGTATAATTCCTGGTCCTTGATGGGACCCTGGATCAAAAGTACTAATAAGGGGCGCCTCGGTGGCTCAGTGGGTTAATTGTCCGATTCTTGATCTCAGCTCAGGTCTTGAACTCAGGGTCGTGAGTTCAAGCCCTGCATTGGACTCCATGCTGGTGGAGCCTACTTAAAAAAAAAATAATAAAATAAAATAAAATACTAATAAAACAGCTCTTAACGTCAGTCTAGAGATGACCAGGGAACAGGCTCAGGGGAAGTGCTTTGGAAAATATTCTCGCGTCGCTCTCTCTCCTGGGCCTGCTGCTGCTGTGGTTACGGGGTGGGGAGGATGGTGATTCCTTCCACAGCAGGTATTCAGAGTCAGCTTCTGGGACCCCCCCATCCTCCCACCCCCAATGCCCAGCCCTCTCCCTGGGACCAAATCCCACCCTCCGGACCCCTCCTCTGGTGAGCGCGCTGGGCTCCCTCCTGGGGGCACCTGAGGTGGGGAGGTGAGCAGGCCCTTGCCCGACCCCAACTCTCAGCCACCCTCACAGAGCGCACAGTTTCCTGCCCTGGGGCCCCCAGGAATCCCCTCGACTCACCAGCAGCTGCCCAAGCTGCCCTGGGTGCTAACCTGCAGCCAGGACCAGACCCACAGGGCGGGACCTCAGAGCTGCCGCTGCAGGCCCCCCAGCTCCTGTCCCTGATTCAAGCACATTAAGCTCGGCTCAGGGCAGTGGGGACAAAGGAAAAGGGGCTCCGCCCTCACTCACAGGCCGCCCGAACACCACAGCTCCGGGGTGCAGGTAGACCTCCACCACGTCGCTCTCAGGCACCACCTGCACGCGCTGCACCTCGCCCTTGGCCAGCATCTCGTGCACAAAGTCGTTCCAGGAAATGCTGCCCCCGCTGGTGCTGAGCGCGTTCAGCAGGCTCATGATCACGGCGATGACAAACAAGGTGCGCAGCCGCTCGCGGTACATCTGGTCCTCTCTCTCCTTGCGTCTCCTCTCCTCTGCAAGCAGGGTGACCAGGGGGAGCGACAGACACGGGAGAGATACTCATCACACGCCAGTCAAGGCCGCCAACACTGCACTCACTGAGGTCGCGTCTACTCAGAGCACAAAGCCAGTTTTACGGTCAGAAGCTTCCCTGCACCTGCCTGTGCTGCATCTCGGCAGTAAGCCCTCCCCCGGAGGCACATTTGACCCCTGACCTCGTACGGTCACCCATGATGCGTGTGGCACACGTGCAACTCACTGATGACAAAGAAACACCTTTTAGCACCATCTGCCCTCCCCTCCCCAACAGCCGCCTATCCTGGACATATTGGGGGGGGATCACTTAATTCAAGAATGTTCCCAGCAACCAACTTTTTATCCAAACCATCAGATAAATAATCACATTATTAGAATACAGACTGCACCGTGCCCAGTTCTTGGGGGACGAAAAGACACAAGACTCAGCCCCTGACCTTGGGGCGCATGAACACCTGGGAGGTGACACGGGAGGCCATTAGCACACAGCATAAGGAACTGCGAGAAGCAGCTCCCAGCACGGCCATGGGGAGGCTCCGGGCGGGAAGGACGAGTAAGCACGCGGAAGGACCGGGAGGACAGCAGGAGGCGCCTCCCTCAGGCCCACAGCACAGACGGGAGAGTCCTGCTTACAGCCGCCCAAGGCCAGGCCACAGTCTCCTCCCAAACCAGCAGGTCAGATAAGCCCCTCCCCTGCTGGGGACGAAAGGCAGTCTCCACACCGCATTTCCATGATGCTGTGTCTCCTCGCCGGCCCACCCGCCAGTCCTTAGATGCATCTGGCACCTCCATTTCCACACCAGAAGGCCTGGACTATGATGCGGCCCTCACCTGTGTGGTACGGCTCATCCTCCCGACACTCCATCCAGACTCTACCGGGCCCATCATTAATGATGCCTTTTGAGAAGTGCATGTACCGTCTTTCTCCAGTCCTGCCCAAGATGGCCCCGACCGATCTGAGCAACCAAAGCTTCCACCATTTACTTCTCCTGCACAGACACAGCATCCACTCGGGGGAGAGCAGGGAGGGCCCCGCACAGGCACGGGGCTCAGCCCAAGCTGCACGTGTACGTGTGGTCCTTTCTCCAGGGACAAGAGCGCAGCTGGACCTCCGTGTCCACCCACTTCCCTCTGCTCTGCTTGCAGGCGGACCGTCCACAGACACACAACCCTCCTCTCTGGCCATCCGTTTAGAGGAACTGAAAGGCATTTTAAATCAGCTTAAAGACACAAAATGAGGGCGCCTGGGTGGCTCAGTCATTGAGCGTCTGCCTTCGGCTCAGGTTCTGATCCCGGGGTCCTGGGATCGAGCCCCGCATCGGGCTCCCCACTCGGCGGGAAGCCTGCTTCTCCCTCTCCCTCTGCTGCTAGTGCTCTCTCGCGCGCGCTCTCTCTCTCTAATAAATAAAATCTTAAAAAAAAACGCAAAATGAATCTTACAGAGAAGGCTGTGTCAGCAATCATTCTGAAAACATAAAAGCACATTTCAGATGTTACCTTATCTGAGAATAGACAGTAATAGCAAATTTAATATTTAAAGCTCATAGTCACAAGTGGCAACAAAATAAAGGTACCCTTGTCTTGGAAAGCAAATTTTTTTTTTTGAAGATTTTATTTATTTATTTGAGAAAGAGAGAGAGAGCGAGAGCAGGAACACAAGCAGGGGGAGTGGGAGAGGGAGAAGCAGGCTTCCCGCCGAGCAGCGAGCCCGATGCGGGGCTCGATCCCAGGACCCCGGGATCATGACCTGAGCCGAAGGCAGACGCTCAACGACTGAGCCACCCAGGCGCCCCAAAAGATTTCATTTCTTTAAGTCAGCTCTACACCCAACGTGGGGCTCGAACCCACAACCCTGAGATCAAGAGTCACATATTCCAGCGACGGAGTCAGCCGGGTGCCCCAGATATGGCTTGGTTTTAAATAACAAATAGCTTTGCACATTTTTGTAAGAATTTCTGAACAATAAAAAGACAGCTTTAATTTAGGCTCCAATAAACACCTTTCTTCACAAATCCAACGCTTTTCAAGTAAAAACCGCCAGGTGTCCTGTCACACGTGGAACTGCCCCCGTCGGCCTATTTCAGGGAGAAGGATCTGCCTGGCTAGGCCTGGAGGCCGCAGACCCCACTATGAGAGGATCTCCTGGTGCAGGAACAGGGAGGCCCCAACCCAGAGCGGTTATTGCTCTGAAGCTCCAGGACGTATCGCGGAGGTCAGGTGAAAATCGTTTGCACGTCTCAACAGATCTCCTACTCTGCTTCTGAGCCACAATCACCCTGAGTCGTCCTCCCTCCCCAGGGAACCAAGGAGACAGATATAGCACGCCCCACCGCGCAGGACCCATCCAGCAAGGAGGGTGTGCGAACACGTGCTCCGTCCATTCGCACTAGCCCAGGCCCACGAGGTGCGGTGAGCTGGTGCCGCACACGCTGTCCAGGGGTACACAGGAGGAAGCCCTCCTGAAAGCGACCTGGCTGGGTGTCCCAAGAGCCACAGAAAACACTGTGTTTCCTTAACTCGCTAACTGTACTTCTGAAACTTAACCCAAGGACATCAAATGTAAAACACACATTTCTGGGGGCGCCTGGTTGGCTCAGTCAGCGGAGCGTGCAACTCTTGATCCCAGGCTTGCAGCAGTTACTAAAAATAAAATCTTTTATTTTTTTATTTTTATTTTTTAAGGATTTTATTTATTTGACAGAGAGAGACACAGCGAAAGAGGGAACTCAAACAGGGGGAGTGGGAGAGGGAGAAGCACGCTTCCCGCTGAGCAGGGAGCCCGATGTGGGGGCTCGATCCCAGGACCCTGGGACCATGACCTGAGCTGAAGGCAGACGCTTAACACCCAGGCGCCCCCAGAATAAAATCTTTTGAAAACAAAGGAAAACCCCACATATCTGTAGTGTTGGTCAGGTATGAAATTACGAGGGCTGGTCTGAGAAAGACAAAAGGGGAAGGTGTGGGTGTGAGACAGAGGACGGGCTCCATGAAAGTAAGATGTGTGAGGTCTGAGACATGAAATAAAATCTGACCCTGAGAGTCTAACTGGAAAATGGCCTTTCATCAGTTTGTTCCTCAAGGACCCCTTCCTCCGCTGCCCCTCCCTGCGGCTGCATCCCACCGCATCTGTGAAGGCTGCCCTCGGGCGCAGTGCTCCCCGCAGCTCCCGCATCTACTTTGGCTCCTGACACTAACGACAGGTCACGGAGAGCCGAGGGCTAAGCCCGGGTAACACTGCTGCCTCCTGGCCACCTGACTGTTCACCACTGGACAGACCCCCCCGGAAACTCTGGTGCCAAAATCCCTCTTCAGAGGGGTGGCCACCTACACACGGGTCAGTGACCGACACAGCAGAGTTTCAGGGAAACAGCTTCCAGAGCTGCCCCAGGTTTTCTGTCCGGCAGTCCTTCTGGAAGAACTTATTCCCACTAACCCTGAACGCGGGCACTGTGGCGAGAAGCTTATGAGGTTTGCAATGACAGTCCGGTTCTTTCCAACCGTCAGCTGGCACTGGGCCCGCCCCACATGGAGACAGCAACTCGAGAGAACACTCACGGCGCATCCTCAACCTCAGGGACAAGAAGCACTAGCACCAAAGTGGTCTGGAGACTCCAGCAACTGCTTTTTTAGCTACACTTTTACTACGCAATACTGTAGATTCACGTGTAATCCTAGGTAGTAACAAAAACTATCTGCCCAGTTGCTTCCAACAGTAACTTTTTACAAAACCGGACAGTGACGCAGCCCCCCGCCCTTATTCAGACCGCCCCCGCTGACACGTGCTCTTGTGTCTTAGTTTCGTGCACTTTTCCGCCGGTGAAGACACACAGGACTTCGTCCCCGCGGGGGCTGCCTGGCTCCTAGGCCCTGCCAACACTGTTCGCCACCCTTGTGCCCGTGTCTCTGGAGAATGGGCTCTAAATGGGAACCACGTGGCACGCAAGCTTCCGGGACTGGCTCTTCATTCAAGACTGCCGCCAGCCCTGCGGGTGAGACCCTGCGGGCGAGACCCTGCGGGCGAGACCCGGGCTGTGCCCGCTGTGTGCAGTCAGGGTGTGGGCGCTCCCGGCAAGCCAGACCCTCACCAGCGCACAGCAGAACCAGGGAGAGCCACAGCAGGTTCTCACAGAGAGGAAAACCCTCTGGTCAAGCAAGTCGTTACCCTCTCATGAAAATTCAGCAGACACGAGCTTCATCCCATCTTCTCAACTAACTCAGACTACCAACTACAAAGCAATCGCACGAAGAGGGCAGAGGCTGCAGACACCCTGGACACGCGCGGCTGCTGGACGGAGCGCAGGACAGAAGTGAGGAGACTCCTACTTCTGCCTCTGCTGTCCCTTGCGCCACACTGGCTGAGACCCCGTGCGCAAAGCAGGCTGCCAGCGCGCTGCCCACCACCTCTTCCTTCACCGGAAACCCTTCTTTATTGTTACCGCTGTCTTCAGTTACGATTGTGAGATAGGAAATTTTCCCCCGAGGTTCTTCCTGATTCTTTCATACTTGGCTTTTTAGATTTAATGACTTCATCCATGCAGGATTTATTTTGGAACACATGAAACAGTCTCTCTCCAAGTAATAGCAACTCTTCCACACCGTTTCGTACACAAGCCTCCCTTCTGCTACCGCGTGAAATGCCACCGCAGCTCCGTATGAATTCTGAGATAAACCAGACTCTGCCTCTGGGTGTCCTGTTCGGTTCCATTACGCTTCCTACCTATTACTGGACCAACCCGTTAATTTTTGGGGAGAAAAACATCTTAGTATCTGCCACTATCAGCCCCACTGATATTTTTCAAAATCCTGTAGATTTTCTGATGAACCAAATCCTCATCCTCCACCCCCGAAAACCTTTTAACTCAGAAGCCTTCTGAGGAAGAGCCAAGTTCCCCAAGAGCTCTGTCAGCAAAAGAAATGACTGACTGCCCGAAGGGATGCCCCATGAAGCCTGAAACCAGGAATAACTAAACCGAACCCAAGCAATGGCTACTGGTTTCCAGTTAAGACCTATTCCAAAAGAGCCTGAAGCTGGGGGCACCTGGCTGGATCAGTCGGTGCAGTGTGCGACTCTCGGGGTTGTGAGTTCGAGCCCCACGTTGGGCAGAGAGATTACTTTAAAAATAATAATAAAAAATAGGGGCGCCTGGGTGGCTCAGTTGGTTAAGTGTCTGCCTTTGGCTCAGGGTCATGATCCTGGGGTCCTGGGATCGAGTCCCACGTTGTCAGGCTCCCTGCTCGGCATGGAGTCTGCTTTTCCCTCTCCCCCTGCCCCTCCTCCCCCAGCCCCGCCCCCCATGGTCATGCTCTCTCTCTCTCTCTCTCTCTCTCTCAAATAAATAATAAACAAAAATAAAATAAAATAAGTAAAGGACAACAAAATCAGCACCTAAGTTCGAGGCAGTTCCTTGACAAGACAACCATTTCCCTACCTGTGTGCCCTTCCGGAGAATCCTCACAGGACAGGGGACCGTAACAGGGTAATTATGAGGACAGAATTAATGGAGAAGACATATGAATCACTTAGTACAGTGCTGAGCACACTCCAGCTGTTGCAGTGGGTTAGCAATTTCCATTGTCATTAGCTCCAAGCAGCCAGCTTTTACCTTAGAGTCAATTCAGTTTAAACTAACCTTTTTATTGCCCTCACCCTTTGCTTGATCAGAGTCCTAATTCTACAGATGAGACTCAAGATTTGCAAGTGAGGTTGTTGTGAACTGGGGTACACAGAGGTCAATCACACAGGACAGCGATGTGTCCCACTCCTTCCTCGAGGCCACGCACCGTACCAACCTCTCGTCTGGGGGCTGCTTCTCAAGTCTACACATCATCAGGAGCCTGTGTGGGATGGGTCCAACCAAGTGCCTTCCTCCCCACCCCAGAATACTTGAGTTCAAGGCAGATCGGAGGTTCACCCTTTGCACGCAGAGGACTATAATTCTGCCTACCTTCAGATGTCTGGACAGGACAAGGGACCCATGTGCTGATGGAAGCACCTCTAAAGGACAGGCAAGGAAAAGATCCAGTAATCACATTAAAGACTGGGGGTAGGTGTGCTCACAGTGAAGGAGACACGGGGGCCTAGGTGCACCCTACATTTGTTTTTAACTTTTCTTTTTTTTTTTTAAAGACTTATTTATTGTATTTGAGAGAGTGGGGGCACAGAGGGAGAGAGAATCTCAAGTAGACTCCCTGCTGAGTGTGAAGCCCGATGCGGGGCTCGATCTCATGACCCTGAGATCATGACCTGAGCCGAAACCAAGAGCTGGATGCTTAACCGACTGAGCCGCGCGGGCTCATGCTACTTTTAAGATAGGTTTCCTGTTGCTGAGACCAGAACACACATGTGCAGACAACCAAAGTAGCCATTATTTAAGAAAGTCAAATAGAGGGTGCCTGGGTGGCTCAGTCGTTAAGCGTCTGCCTTCGGCTCGGGTCATGATCCCAGGGTCCTGGGATCGAGTCCCGCATCGGGCTCCCTGCTTGGCGGGAAGCCTGCTTCTCCCTCTCCCATTCCCCCTGCTTGTGTTCCTGCTCTCGCTATCTCTCTCTCTCAAATAAATAAATAAAATCTTTAAAAAAAAAAAAAAAAGAAAGAAAGTCAAATAGATATACCTTCATCATCTTCAGGGGTCCTCCCCTTAGATTTATCATTGTCCTTAGTCTTCTGCTTCATCCTGGAGGTGTTAAAATAGTAACTGCCACCTGCAAGGAATAGGGAATGTGTTTAACAAGATCTGCCCCTACAGAGAAGCGCTCAGAAGAGTATGTTCTTCAGTAACCAAACCAAAACAGAAGCCATCTGAAACCTACATCTGTAAGATTTAGAAGTTTGGGATGATCGTTCTTAGTATAGTAGCTGCCAATTATAGAATAATAAACTATTTCAACTTACGGAGTATCTTTGTAATTCAAATCAGCAATGCAAGGGAGTAAAACTTCCTTATGAAGGTATACTGAGAAAGTCTCCTGAGCTTGTTGGAGAACAACCCCTTCAAGAACCACAGTCACTCTAAGCTAATTTAAACTAATGAGCAACACGGTGGCTCTGACACGTGCGTCAACAGCAACCCAGTGGCCACCACCACCAAGACACAACACTCCTCCCACCAAAGGCACGGGTCTCGTCCACTGTCTAACTGAACTAATGTTTAAAAGGAGAGGAAGGAGAGTCTCACCAACCATGACAGCTATACCTCTCTTCACAAGGTTAACAGAACCACCAGGGAGACTACATTGATGGCCCCTGGACACGGGATCAGAGAGAGAAGGAGACTCCCCACTGAGCAGGGAGCCCGACTCGGGGCTCGATTCCAGGACCCCGGGATCATGACCTGTGCCACCGGGCGCATGCGTACACTTAAGTGAGGAAACACACACAGGAGGTGAGCGCGCGACTGACCACATGTGGGCACCAAGCCACGTAATGTCCTTTAGGAGTTGGGAGATTCCACTTTTCCCAGTTCCAACTGGATAGAGGGGGGACGTAAGATCACATTGTCAATCCTGGAGGTCCTAAGTCCCTTGAGCTAAGATCTCTTTTGAGGATGTCACGGTGTCTCACCGAATGATAAAACCATTGTTAAACATAAATTACTTGTAGGCTGTTTGTAGTTACCTTCTGGATATAAAACATACAGAGCCACTCTGAAGATCCTTACTAGACGTTCTTGCAGCTGGCTAGAGAATATGGAAAACCTTGTAAGCAGCCCAATTACTGCCATACGTCAGATTTTTTTAAAAAGGGGAGGGGGACGACTCAGGTAAGCACACGCGGCCTGTTCAGACCTTATTCAGTCTATCTGTCCATAAACTGCACTTGAGAGCATCTAAGGGCTCACAATAAACAGAAGCCAAAGTCCTCGGAGTGATTTCCTTTCACTATCAGTGTCAAACCAGCAGCTTGATCCTGATTTATTTACAAATGTCACAGGATGTGCCTACTACCTGTGTTTCACAAGATACACACCTAAGAGTTTCCAGAGTCTGACTGGATTCTGGACTAGATGCTGTTTCCACAACAATCCACTGAACCCTTCAGCGGTTGGGGTCGGCAGGCACAGCCGCAAACTCTGAAAAGAAACAAAAAATACAGAGGACGGCCAGGATTATAATTCAACCGGTCCTCAAGTTATGGTGAAATATAACAACAATAACAAATTATGACCTAAAATGTGCGTGTTGAGCCCCAGCCAAAACGGCAGCAGGATTTGGGGTCTTTGTCTTCTGGATAGTTAACCTGAGCTAGAGCCTGGAGCGCACCCTCACTGGACAGTGCTCAGTCAATTCAGGTCGGTAACGCGTGAAGCTACGGGACATGGGTAAGATACAGCTATATGGTACTTTGCTCACACAAAACCGTCACCCGCCTTGGAGCAACGGCCAAGGACCATGGGGACTCATCTTCATGAGGTCTGATCCACGTGAGCCAATTGTGAAACAGCTCTCCATGAAACTCTTAGTGGGTTCAATTTTTAAAACTTTTGCGGGGAGCACCTGGGTGACTCAGTCGGTGAAGTGTCTGCCTTCGGATCAGGTCATGATCCCGGGCTCCTGGGATCAGTCCCGCATCCAGCTCCCTGCTCAGCTGCAGGTCAGCTTCTCTCTCTGCCTCTGTGATATCTCGCTCTTTCTCAAATAAATAAAAAAAAATAATAAAATCTTCTAAAAATATAAAACTTTTTTTTAAGATTTTTATTTAGTTATTTGAGAGAGAGAGAGCACAAGCAGGGGGAGAGGGAGAGAGAGAAGGAGACTCCCCACTGAGCAGGGAGCCCGACTCGGGGCTCGATTCCAGGACCCCGGGATCACGACCTGAGCCGAAGACAGACGCTCCACCGACCGAGAGCCACCCGGGAGAAGCAGAGGGAGAAGCAGGCTCCCCACTGAGCAGGGAGCCCGAATCGGGGCTCCATCCCAGGACCTCGGGATAAGAGCCACCCAGGCAGCCCTTAAAAATATTTTTTTAAAGATTTTATTTTTAAGTAAGCTCTACAGCCCACGTGGGTGGGGCTCGAACTCACAACCCAGGATCCCGTCGCATGCTCCACCGACTGGGCCAGGCACCCAAGACGCCAGGAAGGAAACCACAAGGCAGAAAATATCAATACACCAAAAATGGGCTGGAAAAATGCAGGCTGGGACCTATGAGGAGTCTCCTCCGGGGCTGCCCGGGCGGCCTCTCCGCACGACCGGGGGTCCCCGCACCCGACCGCGCCTCTCTCGCTCACGGTCAGCCGGGGCCGGGGGCCCGGGGATGGGGGGGGGCGGGGGGGCGGGGAGGAATGGGCGGGGCCCGCCCGGGGATGGGAGGTGCCGGCCGAGGGGTGGGGAGGTGGAAGCGGGGGTGGCAGCGGGTCAGGGGCTGGAATGGGCGGGGCCCGGCCCGGGGTCGGCGGGTACCTGCTTGGCGCGGCCTCCGGCCCCCAGGAGCCGGATCGCAGGCCTGTGGACGAAGTGCCGGCACCTCCTTCCGGCCCCGAAGCAGAGGCTTAGGCTCCAGCCCGAGCAGGGGCTCCGCAGTGGCCCGGACCCCGCGGCCGGGCCCGGGCGGAGGGCGCGCAGCAGCAGCAATGCGGCCGCCATGTTGGCCCGGAAGCGGCGCCTGCGCGGTCGGACGGCCCGGGGGGCGCCTGCGCGGTCGAGGCTGGCGGAGCTGGTTCCCCGCGCCCGCTGCACCCCGACCGTCCCGGCGATCCCTAGCGGTTGATTAGGTGCCACCCGGGGCGCAGCGCCGCGAGCGGAGCCCGGGAGGGAGGGAACCGGGACTCCGCGCCGGACTGCGTGCTGCGGCTGCGCCGTTCGGGGGCGTCGCTGCTGGAGAGGGTCGCCTGGTCGCGGGGTTGCGGGGCGGAGCGCGAGAGCCCGAGGGAGCCGTGCCGGGAGAGCGGGGACCCGGACCGCAGGGTCTTGCCCTTGGTTCATGCTTCAGAGGAGCGAGGGTGGTCGGGCGCCGTGGCGCAGGCCGAATCCTCATGGTGCGGGTGTTTCATTTCGGAGAGTTGAACATCTCACCTGGTTTTTTTCTGCTGGCGGCACGACGGTGTCAGAAGTCGTCCCCAGCGCCGGTCATCGGGGTCGTGGCCCGGGAGACTGTCCCTGCGCCCCGGGCCGCCGGGGCTCCTGCCGGTCCACCTCTGTCCCAGCGCTTGAGCGCTCAGCTCTGAGATTGCTGACCGCTGGAGCTTTCGGCTCGTTTAGTAGAAAAATCAGAATTGGTGGATCCAGGTGGTAACGTGTACCTCTCCGTCGTCCACCAACCCCTACAAGCGGTCCTGGTGCTAACTGGTGCCTGGTCCGTATCAGTCACTCTCTCTCTTTTTAAGATTTTGTTTATTTGAGAGAGAGCACGAGCAGGGGTTGCTGGGGAGAGAGGGAGAAGCCGACTCCCCGCCGAGCGGGGAGCCCGACAGGCTCGATCCCAGGACCCTGAGATCAGGACGGAACCGAAGGCAGGCCATTAGCAGACTGAGCCACCCGCGTGCCCCCATATCAGATACCCTTATATTCACAATTCTGAAGTACCTTTATGTCTATCTTACAGATAGACATAGGAGAGCTTTATGTCTATCTTTATGTCTATCTTTTCCAGCTTTATGTCTGTCTTTACAGATAGACATAGGAGACAGACTCAAAAATCAAAAATCAAAAGCAGCCCGGCTGAGAAGTGATGGCACCGTCTCAGAGCTGGTCTGACTGGTTTCTGGGCCGCACTCTCCACCATTATTCCTTAGGTATTATAAAAGTAACTGCATGTGTGAACCCTTCCCCTGCCTCAGTGCTGAAACTAGGAAAGTGTGGGGACAGTTTTTAAGCTCAGTGTCCTGATGACGGGTGCTCAGCCCTCCAGCAGCTGGTGTTTCTGCAGAGGTTCGTTCTTGTTTGTGGTTGGTGTGTGGAGAGAGCAGCCCCTAGGCCCAGGGCTGCCCGTGGTTCACACAACTGAGCTCACTTCCTTTGCTTCTCCCGTCCTCCTACCACCTTCCTTCACCATCAGTCCTTCCTCCCCAGCCCCCCCACACTGTTCCTTCTTTCGCTGGTTAAGTTGCCCCACCCACTTACTGCCTTCCCTCCTCCAGCCCGCTCTACCCTGCCCTCGCTCTGCCCAGACCAGTCCCGTGACTGTGACTTCCGAGAGAGTGGTTTCTCGCACCTTATCGACGCTTGTGCAGTGTGCCCTGATGGGAAGTGACCAAGCCCTCCACCCTCATCCCTGTCCCTCATCATCCACTCCAGAGGATTCGTGACTCAAAGCCTCTAAGAAATGTGAACGTGTTTGGGAGGAGTGTAAGATACGCTCCTACTAATACTGCTTGAACTAAAATTGTTTCTGTGGTCTGACTGGCGCTTCAGTGGGAAGCAGTACAGGGTGATGGCAAAGGGCCCACCTCTGGCAGAAGAACACTGGCTTCTGTCCTCAGCCTATGACCTTGAGCAAGTTGCTGCCCTCTCCAAGCCTCAATTTTCTCATCATTAAAATGGGGATAATAATTATCTGCAAAGTGAGGCTAATAGCAGCCCTGGGTTTCCCACGAGGTTGTCGTAAGGATAAAATACAATAAAAGTACGTGAGAACGGCCCATGAAGCTGGCAGTCACTTATATGTAGGAGTTTATTCCTGGGATGTCGAGGCAAATGAGATTGTGGGAGAACACATTATCAATGCATTTATTCAACTGTATTTTTTTTTTGAAAATTTTATTTCTTTATTTGACAGAGAGAGAGCACAAGTGGGCAGAGCAGCAGGCAGAGGGAGAGGGAGAAGCAGGCTTCCCGCTGAGCAGGGAGCCCGATGCCAGGCTCAATCCCAGGACCCCGGGACCAGGACCTGAGCTGAAGGTAGGCGCCGACTGAACTACCCAGGTGCCCCTATTCAAATGCATTTAACAGCTGCTCTGGAGGTTGGCTGTGTCTAGGGCCTCAGGTGACTCTGAACCCCGCCCAGCTTCAGTGCCCCCTGGACACTAGGGCTCTGGTTTAAGCATTCAGGTGCCCATGACCTGGACCCTAGAAAGATGAGGCCTAGGAGAGCTGGCTCACTGGACCTTCCTCGGCCCTCAGGCCTTCCATCACCGGCTAGCTTTATTCTTTCTGTACTTCTCAACTTCTGCTTATTCATTTGTCCTTCCTCGGCTCTCTGAACTCTGTGTACATCAGGACAGTTTGGCGTGGCTTCGCATAACCATCTGAGGCGATCTCCGGGTGAACTCTGGGTGTGAGTCAGGGCATGTCTTAGGTCTCTCTGCATTCACACCCTGATAGCGGGTGTGTGTGTGAGCTAAGCGCTCCTCAGGAGCCCACGCTGTGGGAAGGAGGGGGAGAAGAAGAGATCGCCCACTCCCACCCTGGGACTCCCCCCTTGTTCCTTGGGTGGTGGGGGTCCTGGGCTTTCAAGTTCCTGCTGCAGGCACGCTGCTCCCGATAAGTCCTCCTTGTCTGTTAAATAGGAATGACATGTTAGCAGCTGAGACAGGAGTTGATCTTTGGGGCCATTTTTAGTTTTCATATTTAGGTTTCCTTATTCATATCAGAGCAAGTAATTATTTGCTTCTTCCCAAGTTGGGCAGGTTGGCAGCAACTAAACTTTTACTTATTTATTTTTTTAAAGATTTTATTTATTTGACAGAGAGAGACACAGCGAGAGAGAGAACACAAGCAGGGGGAGTTGGGGAGGGAGCCCGACATGGGGCTCCTGCGGTCCTGGGACCATGACCCGAGCCCAAGGCAGACGCTTAAGAACTGAGCCACCCAGGTGCCCCTCAACTAAACTTTTAAACTTTTTTTCTTTTTTTAAGCACGGTTGCTTCTACACTTAAACCCTGGCCTTTGAAGCCCTTGGGCTGTTGATCACTGTGATTGCTGCTCCCACAATGGTATCGGTGAGCTCCTCCTCGGAGGCTAAGTCTCACAGCTTGGAATGGCCTGCTCCACAATGACGTATTTGGCTAATCTTAGGATGTCTTCTATAAGATACACTCCTTTGTAGAACGTCAGAATAAACTCATTCATTTCTTTGAGTTTTGGTAAATTTTGTTTCTGAACTAGAGATCTTTTTTAAGAAATTATTTCTTCTTTGGGCTGCCTGGGTGGTTCAGTCATTAAGCGTCTGCCTTCGGCTCAGGTCATGATCCCAGGGTCCTGGGTTCGAGCCCCTCATCGGGCTCCCTACTCAGCGGGGAGTCTGCTTCTCCCTCTCCCACTCCCCCTGCTTGTGTTCCTTCTCTCGCTGTCTCCCTGTCAAATAAAATCTTCAAAAAAAAAAAACACAAGGGAATCATTTCTTCTCATATTGCTTGTTAGCTGGGTTTTAGTCATCATATGTATGGGATTTTATAATCACTGATTTTGTTCTTGAAAGGATAAAAAGTCATTTCTACTAGCAAAAAACCTGTACAGAAATGTGTGTGTGACTGTCTGTAACCTCTGTGTTTCTCAAGATGCTGGGTGTGAGATTTTGGACCGATGTCCAGGGGGCACCCCAAAGTGCAGGGGCTGCTTCCTCTCCAAATTCCATTACCTCCCAGAGCTCTGGAGAGCACACGCCAAGTTCATTCATCTAATCTGTTCTGTTGATTGTATCTGCTACCCACTGATACAGAACAAATGACCCCAACACTTGGCAAGGTAAACCAATGTTCATTGTGTCACACAGTTTTCTGAGGATCGGGAAGCTGGGTGTGGTTGACCAGGTGGCTCAGGCTCAGTCTTCCACAAGGGTGCGGTCCGGTCGTTGGCCAGGGCTGTGGTCATTTGAAGCTTTCCTAGTGCTGGAGGCTGGGTTTCCAAGGTGATGCCTTTGCCTGGCTGTTGGCAGGAGCTCAGCTCCTCACCACGTGGCATCTCCGTGGGGCTGCTCACATGACATGGTCCCATTTGGCAGGGACGGCCCAAGAGTGTGAACACCATGGGGCAGGGGTCATCGAGGGTCTCCTTGGAGGCTGCTGACCACAGTGATGATTACAGAAGATGTCTGTTGTTCACCTCTGCTCAGCAAAACCCAACCTTTGGATCCTGACTTCCCCTGGTCACATGACCCCAGGCCTTCCTAGTGCTGCATTCATCCCTACAATGATTGGTCCAGGAACAGAAAGTCAGCCTGAGGTCCTTCCTCAGAGCTTCTGTTTGAAGGTGAAGAAGACACTTTGCCTTTGGGGTCATGGAGTAGAAGGATGGATTGCCTATGCCCCTTTCCCACCATGTGGAGAGAGCCAACCACCGCTGCAGAGAAGTTGGCCCACAGATAGAGAAGAAAAAGCTGCAGGTGAGGCTTGGGACAACCTGGTTTGCGTCCCTGGATCCGGTCATGGCCGGTGGGAACCCCCACTTCATTCCTTATCATGAGCCAACCCCTTTCTTTAGATGCAAGTTTACATTGGGTTTTTGGGTTTTTGTTGGTCCAAGCTGGGGTTTGCCTGTCCAGGTTCGGTAGCTATGGGGAGTCGTCACTGGCCAGAGCACTGGGGTCCCTCCTTAACCCCTCAATGTGAGCTCAGAAGCTGTCTGGGATCAGCTACCAGAAAAGAGGGACCATGTTTGGATGTCCAGTTTACAGCCTATTCCTGGAAGTTACTGGCTTGCTGTCTTCCTGGCCCCAGGGGTTACTTGTTAGGTGAACGATAAGATATTCGAAGGAAGAAGGCGTTCACTTTTTGTATATGGTCCCCCAGACAACTTTCAGTTGAATGTGCCGTGTAGCCAACAGGATCCTCTGCTTGCTCGTTTCTGGGGTGTAGACAGGGATCAGATCAGCTGTATCTCCACTCTGTAATCTACAGCCAGCAATCATCAGCAGAGCGTCCCCATTTCTCGGGGTTGGACAGGACACACTGTCCCCCGAAGGTCTCTGTGTCCTTCAGTGAAGGCGTAGAGTATTCACCAGCTGGCTGGTCCTAGATCCTAGAGGTCTATGGCTATTATGGCTCGTCAGCAAATCAGTGATGGACGTACTTCTGTAGAAATTCCATGAACCACATTGAATTTGGACAGCCACAGCGTAACAGGAACAAGACGCAGGGACAAGCAAGTGTTCCCAGACATCCCTGTCTTTTCTACCAGCTGCTGAAGAAAACCTTGCTTTTGTTCACTCCGAACTTCCAACTCCCTGTTCTCAGAGATTGCTGGCTCACTCCCGGATGTTCTGCAATGCAGAACAAAAAGAGAAAGGACAAAAAGAGGTCAAAAGAAGGGAGGACAGATCCAGAAGGGTGGGGAAAGACCCCCAGAGCTGTTACTGGTCCCAGAGTAAAGATGATGGAAAGAGGGGAGGAGGAGGGGTGAGAGGGGCAGGTGGGGATAGTTTCTGAGGGTGAGTTTTTGGGGTGATTGGTGAGAGGCCCTCAAGCAGTTGCAGAAAATGAAAGAACTGGAGAAAAAAGTCTATTGTTAAGGGATAAAGTGGCATTTCCCTTCACAGACACCCTACGGCCATGTCCTAGGTGCTGGGGACACAGCAGTGAACAAACGCTTGTCCTCGATGAGCTTCCATTCCCACGAGAAACGAGTCAACAAGAGCAGCAAAGCACACGGTACGGAGGGCAAGTAAAGCGTGAGCGGGGTGGAGGAAAGCGAGTGTGCGGGCTGGCTCCACCACCATGGTGAGGACCCTGCCTTTGTGCTCTCGGTGGAGGAGCCTGTGGAGGGTTTTGAGCTAAGATGGATTCGTCTGTGTTACAGCATCCTTTTGGCCAGACTGGGGTGGGGCAGGGCAGGGCTTGCAACAGCCCGAGCAGGAAGGTGCGCTTGGACGTGTGGGACAGGCTGAGGCTTCCCAGAGGCACAGGGCAGCCGGCGGTGGCTTCATGTTGACCTTGGAGGCCGGCTGATCACGGGGTCAGCACACGACTGCCCTCACCCCGATGAGGGCTGAGCACCCCACCAGGCCCCACCAGGTGCAGGTGTGAGAGGACCAGTTTCAGGCGCTGGTCCTTTTCACCATAATTTACAGGTTGATTTGACAGGGGCAAGGTGGCTGCCTCTACAAAGAATTTGAGCCAGGGCTCACTTAAGCCCCCTCCCCCCACAGATCATTGGCTACACAGACACACACCAGCAGATCGAGGCGCCAGGACCTCCCTGTGGTCCACTTAGCCGTTTTCCCCAGAGGATCCGTGTTTCTGGAATTCAGGGCCAGCCCTGGTGGGAGGAGGCGTCAGAGCTGATCAGGTTAAGTCGGAGATTATCTGGAGAGGGGAGGGTACTTTGGCTTTATACTGGCCTCAAATCGGAGCATGCGATATGGGTTTGGCCACATCTCTGTCCGTGCTGTTTTATGTTTATTTTGTTTGACAGTTTATTTGTGACTTGGGCCCTAGGCAATCCTACAGCCGGTTACAGTTTCATAAACAGAATAAACAAAATGAAACAGAGCCCATAGACTATGTTTACAATCCTTCTCTGGGCAGAAGGGAGGGACTGAAGCACTTGTCTGGGAGGTTTGGGGTACGCAGGCACGAGAAGCCGGCCTTGCTGGACGCTGTGGGTGCTGTGCGCAGGGTCACTGGAAGGTGACTCGCAATATTCAACGCTGGAACCCAGGAGCAGCCGGGTAGCGTTCCTTTATTTCTCTCAGATGACATCTATCCTTTTATCTTCTGAATACTTTTTAAAGTTGCAAAGCTGAGCTTCAGTGACACAGTTTACTAATTCCTGTAATCCCGAGCATCACTGCTGTCCCCAGTACTGTGTATCGTGTTTTGAAAGGTATGTGTGCCCATAAAGCACGGTCTCTGCCCAGAGGTGGTGAAGCAGGGAGCGTGAGCTCCAGGAAGGAGCTGAGGGACTGACATCTGGGTTCCTATGGCCCGGGCCAGGCTATCCCCCACAGCAAACCCATCTCCAAAGGTCTCTGCTTCTCCCCCCCCAGGCGGGTGCGTAAATGGCACGCAGGACAGCTCCAGGGGCCGTCCGTGAGCTCCCAGGCTGCCCAGGCTGGCTTCTTCTGTGTCTGGGCCCACTGCTTTCCACCATTTCCCCACACTCTGCGCACTCCCACTGAACCGGACCACTTCTCTCTCCCTTGTTAAGTTGTACACCTTCCAACAGTCTAGGGACATCTAACTCAATCTTCCAGACCCCAGGGCCCTGTATCGCCTTCTTCAGAACAGTTACCTTCTCAGTAGCCTGCGGCCATGACATTTCTCCAAGCTGCCGGACCTTTTCTGACCCCCACAAAGGGTTTTGGGGGGGCCCCCAGGGTTCCTGGACAACACTTGGTGAAACTATGGTCTCAATCATGGCAATTCTAATGTCATTAGAATGATTTTTATCAAAGATATGTGAGTTTGGGGCACCTGGGTGGCTCAGTCAGTTAAGTGTCTGACTCTTTTTTTTTTTTAAAGATTTTATTTATTTGACAGAGCACAAGCAGAGGGAGAGAGAGGGAGAAGCAGGCTCCCCGCAGAGCAAGGAGCCCGATGTGGGACTCGATCCCAGGACCCTGGGATCATGACCCGGGCTGAAGGCAGCCGCTTAACCAACTGAGCCACCCAGGTGTCCCTAAGTGTCCGACTCTTGATATCGGCTCAAGTCATGATCCTGGGTTGGGGATCGAGCCCCCAGGGTGGGTAGGGCTCCCAGCTCAGCTGGGAGTCTGCTTCAGGATTCTCTTTCCCTCTGTCTCTCCCCTTGCTGGTGCACTCTCTCTCTCTGAAATAAATAAATAAATCTTAAAAAAAAAAAAAAAGCTATGTGAGTTTTATTACTTTAAAAAGGGAACATAGGGGCACCTGGCTGGCTCAGTCGGAAGAGCATGTGACTCTTGATATCGGGGTTGTAAGTTCAAGCCCCATCTTGGGTGTAGAAATTACTAAAAAAAAAAAAAAAAAAAAAAAAAAACCTTAAAAAAGGGAATTCAGATTAGATTCAAGATTATCCTTTGTGAGCCTCTCTTTGGCTAAAGACATCTTGGCAGTCTCTGGGGACAGTTTGGAGAATTTGTTACTAAATCTTCACTGGATTCAGCATTCGTGAAAGGTTCTGAATCGACCGTCCTGGGTAGTAAGCGCTGGGGTTGCTCCCAGGGCTGGCATGGGCCACAGGCCTGCTGTCCCAGGAGAGCTCAGCTGTATTCCCAGGGGCTCCTTTCCAGGGACTGCAAAGAGCAAAGCCTCTGTGGCGGTAAGTCCGTGACTCCTTCCCCAACCCAGGAGAGGGGCTGCAGATGGGCGTCTGCCATTGAGGGGCCATGGCCGCCCACCAAAGCTTCTGGAATGTCGGGTGCCAGCTGCAGAACCGCAGGACGGCCTTTTCAGCCCCATCCGGGCCATGAAAGTGTGTGAGAGAGTTGTGTTCTGCCCCGCTGTGACGCTGTCCTGCACATAGCAGGCGCCCCGGCATCTGTTGAATGAGAACACGATCCATCTCCCAGCTGAGTAAGCGCCTTGCTTTCCGCAAGCTGACATTCATTACATAAAACACATTATGCAATATTATGACACCCTCACTAGCAAAAAAGTCTTAGGAAGATTTGTTTTTTTACTCTCAACCTTTCTAGTTGGATTTGTGAGAAACTGATTGAAGAAAAGAATAGTTTGTATATTTAGATTTTAAAATTACATAAAAACTAATAGGCTAGGGGCGCCTGGGGGGCTCAGTTGGTTGAATGAGGGACTCTTGGTTTCTGCTCAGGTTGTGACCTCATGGGTGGTGGGATCAGTCCAGGTGGGGTCTGCGCTCAGTGGAAAGTCAGCCTAGGGATTCTCTCCCTCTGCCCCTCCCCCCACTCCCATGAATGTGTACATGCTTTATTAAAGAAAATAGATAAAATCTTTACGAAACAAAACGAAACAACCTGGTAGGCTACAGAAAAAGTACTGGGTGAAGAGTGTTAAAAATTATGGGGTGGTTTTGGTGGTTTTGGGTGAGGGGTCCCAGGAACATCTGAATCTTGCTTTACACCACAGTTCCTCCTTCCCTTGAGGTTTCGGAGGACAATGCATCACAAAGCTATGGTAACTGGACAGCAAAGCATGCAATAATTTATTGTGAAGCCAGCTTGTGTTTCAAATTCTAATGCTAAGAATGCTGGTGAGCTGAGGTTGACCAAAGGGCTGAGGGTGGGCTGGCTTGGCCCAAACCCAGATGACAGTTCTTACCCCATGGTCATGAGGTAAGAGACAGAAAGGAAGGTGTCAGAATGTGGGCCTGCTCTGGCCACTTCTGCCACTTGTATAGAAAAGGAAGTAGAGGGGTGCCTGGGTGGCTCAGTCGTTAAGCATCTGCTCTCGGCTCAGGTCATGGTCCCGGGGTCCTGGGATCGAGCCCCGCGTCGGGCTCCCTGCTCAGCAGGAAGCCTGCTTCTCCCTCTCCCACTCCCCCTGCTTGTGTTCCCTCTCTTGCTGTCTCTCTCTCTGTCAAATAAATAAAATCTTAAAACAAAAAAAAAAGAAAGGAAAGGAAGTAGAAAGTAGAAAGAAAGCAAGGTGGCTGGGCCGCCTCCCTTTCAGCAGTAACCTCTGAAATTCTGCAAGGGAGAGAAGAGCCCCACCGATGCCCCATCAGTCTCCCAGGCCACAGCAGAGGGGTGGTGTCCAGGGGAGTATGGACAGTCCCTTCGAGGACCTTGGCTCAGGAGCAAAACAAAGTAGGACACATTGATTCTCCGGGAGGGCATTCAGCATCACCTGGGCATTAGAGTTTTCTGGAGCCACATACGGCTTATGTTTAATCAACAATTAGCTTCTTTTGGTTCTAGGGGAACACAGACCTACTGCAACGTAACTGCTTTTGGCAGGAACTTGGTTTCCTGAATCAGAATCGCCCCGTGGGTCCAGGTAACTGCATTAAAGAAAACAGGCTTCCCTGGAAAGCACTGGAGAACTACCCTGTGGGGATCGAGATAAGGAATTGATAGACCTGATGTGTGTTCTTTGGCCACACATTTGACAAATCGTTTTAATTGAAACTTCCCATGAAAATTTAATTTCCAGTTTCCATGGGAACACGGGAAGGTGTGGCACGGCTGGCTGTTTGGCAGCCTCCTTCAGGCCCCCCAGGCTTGTGGATGCTGTTTGTCACCTGCCCCTGCTCTCCTACTCTGCCATCTCTTCACCACCCCCCCCAGCCACTTTCCTGTTTCTCTTTCCTCTGCAGCTATTGCAACCACTTTCCACCTGGCCTCTCATCACAGGCTCACTCTCACGCTGTTTTAAACAGGACTCTGGGGGCGCCTGGGGGGCTCCGTCGGTGAAGCATCTGCCTTCCGCTCGGGTCATGGTCCCAGGGTCCTGGGATCGAGCCCCGAGTCTGGCTCCCTGCTGGGCAAGGAGCCCCATACGGGGCTCAATCCCAGGACCCCAGGATCATGCCCTGAGCCAAAGGCAGATGCTTCACTGACTGAGCCCCGCCCCCAGGCATCCCAAATACATAAAATCTTTTTTTTTTTAATTTTTAAGATTTCATTTATTTATTTGACAGAGAGAGACACAGCGAGAGAGGGAACACAAGCAGGGGGAGAGGGAGAGGGAGAAGCAGGCTTCCCGCAGAGCAGGGAGCCCGATGCGGGGCTCGATCCCAGGACCCTGGGACCATGACCTGAGCTGAAGGCAGATGCTTAACGACTGAGCCACCCAGGCGCCCCCGAAATACATAAAATCTTAAAAAAACAAAAACAAAAACAAAACGGGACTCTGCTCCCTTGCCTCCTGATTAAAGCCCTTCACTGGCAGATGCCACTTGCAGGTGAAAGGTGATTTATCGGATGCCTGCGAGGCCTCACCTGCCCCTAGCTACCTCTCTGCTCTCTGTTGTTGCCCCCCCTCACCCCCATCCACCTGTCATCCACATGGAGGCCCAAGTATCTTGGACTTAACTGTATAAAACTAAACTCCCAGTTTTTCAGCCCAAAGCTCTACCTCTCCTGGAGTCCTTCCAGCCAGTGTTGACTTCATCCTGGAACTTTCTCTTTCTTACAGCCCACAAAATCTTGCCAATTCTATCTTCAAAACACATCCCAGATCCAACTGTCTAACGAGTCCGGATGGCATTGCTACCCCACACCACCTTCTCTGTGCTCTGGCCATCTCCAGAGCGATCCGTGAACGGTAGGTCAGGTCATGCGTGGTTCATCTCCCTGCAACCGTACAGTGGCTGACCTTTGCACTCAGGGTGAAATCCCAACTCCAAGTCAGGACCCTTGCCCCGCCACCTCCTTCATCTTGTTTGCTTGGACTCTGCTCTCTGCTTGTGGGGCTCCTTCCCACCCCATCTGGGGTGCTCTTCCCCAAATCGTGGCTTGCTTCTCTACTCTGTGGTTCTCCTCAAAGGTCATCATATCTGAGTTCTTCACCAATTAACTTATATAAAAGCACCACTCCTCTGCCCCCATCACCCCGTATTTAATACAGGACAGCGCTGAAAACACAGTGGGCACTTAAAAAGCCTTAAATATGTGTTGAATGCTGCTCTTTGAGCCACCATACCTCCCTCTGCCTTAAGGACACCAGTTAGGTTGCCCCTTTGCCCAGGGCTGTCGAACAGAAACTGCAAGCAGCCAGGGTGTCCTTTAAAATTTCCTAGTAGCGGGGCGCCTGGGTGGCTCTGTCGGTTAAGGGTCTGCCTTCAGCTCGGGTCATGATCTCAGGGTCCTGGGATGGAGTCCCGCGCGGGCTTCCTGCTTCCTGCTCAGCGGGGAGCCTGCTTCTCCCTCTCCCACTGCCCTCCCCACTCCTGCTCTCTCCCTCTCAAGTAAGTAAATAAAATCTGGAAAAAATTTCCTACTAGCAATAATCAGAAAATGAGATAAAATTAGTTCCCACGGTATATTTTATTTAATGCCATTAAACCAAAATACGATCCATGTGTAATAAATACAAAAAAATGTACTTAATATTTTACATTCTTTTCTTCTTCATGCTAAGTCTTTGAAATCTGGTATTTTATATGCACAACACATATCATTTTGGACTCGCCACATTCCAGTGCTTACCAGTCGTATGTGGCTAGAAGCTATATTATTGGAGAGCAAACCTAGAATATTCTCCCTACATCTTATTCACCTGTTCCTTAACCTTCTGACAGCAGCTCAGGTGTAATACCTTACGGAAATCTTTTGCAAGCCGCTCTCCAGACTAGACCTGGTTTTTACTCAATATTCTTTCCTAACTCCTTACTCATCTCTTTCAAAGTGCTTATCAACAGTTTGTAATCAGGGCCTTGTGCGGCTATTTGATAAACATGCGTGTTCCGGATGCTGAATCCCATGCTGGCCGAGCAGACCTGCTCTGTTCCCACTGAATTCCCGGTGCTTGACCCTAGGGTTTGGCTCATAGCAATAAACATTTCTTAATGGATGCGTCAAATGGCTTAATTCTTCCCTCCACTCTGCATTTCTTTTCTCTACTGTAGTTTTTACTTACAGGTTCTGTTTTTGTTAAACATCTTTGCTTTTACCTCGTCAGACTGTTTCCAAGGCAAATTCCCTGCCAGGAGTATTGGATTGGCTAAGGTCAGTGTTTTTCAAATTTTCCCAAGGAGTACTGTCAGGGACCCAAACAGGAAATGCTGATTCCTCATTCCCTGCCATGTAGATTTACGCCGGTGAGCGTGGGGTCTGGAGCCTGCATTTTATCCATTTTACAGGCAGCCCCGTAAGGTGGATCCGGGGGCCCTCGGGTCATCACTCCATGGGCTGGCTGCACCATCCGGTGCCCCGCTCACCCAGGGAGGTGAGTGGCAAGCCTGGCTGCCCGGGCGAGGCCGGAAGGCTGCCTGCTACGGTGCGGGCCCCGCTGACACGGGCTGCGCACGCTGCCCGCGCTCCCCGCAACGAACGGAGGGTGCGCGAGCGCCAAGACGCTCCGCCCGCGGCGCCCCGGCGGAATCACAGCGCCGGGGGGGCCCCGGCCGCGGTCCGCCCGCACGAGGGCGCGCCGCCGGTCCTCCTCAGGCCGGCTCTAGGCGGGCGCGGGCGGCGGGCGGCGGGCGGCGGGCGGCGGCCTAGCTCTGGGGACCGGGCTCCGGGACCCCGGGGTGGGCGATGCGGCCGTACGGCCGACACCTCGCCTTCCAGCTCAGGGGACGCCAGACCCTGGCTTTCGATCGTCTCCCTCGTCGCTTCCGGCACTTGGAAAGACCAATCGTCACGTCTGAGAGCAAAAGACCCGCCCCTCCGCGCGCAAGCAGCCAATCCAGCTGCTCGTTACCCTAGCATGCCGTGCGCCCGGACGCACGGCCTAGACCAATCCGTTCCGGGACGTCCTTCTAGTCCCGCCCCAGGCCTGTCACCGCAGCTGTCCCTCTCGCCACCGCCCCTTCACCCCCGCCGGCGCACTTCCTCCCCGACGCCGTGACGTGCGCAGCCCTGTGCCCGGCCGCAGCGGGCCAATGGCGGAGGCGGATACGGCGGGCCAATGGGCGGCGGCGTCTCATGCGGCCGGCGCCCGCCGCAGCCGCCGCCGGGTCCCGGAGCCAGAGGCCGCCGAGCCGGAGCGCGATGGAGCGAGGGCCCCAGGCGGGGAGGCGCCGCCGCCGAGCGCGCGGCCCGACGTCCCCTCAGTGAGCGCCCGCGCCGCCGCGGCGCCGCCCGAGCCTGGCCG
>NC_058418.1:58879414-58971064 GCF_002201575.2 Neomonachus schauinslandi | reverse complement strand
GCTCCCGGGGGCCCGGGCGGCAGTGAGAGGCTGACGCGGGCTCCTGGGGGGCCTGGGGGGCCCGGGGCAGCCGTGAGGGCCCGACGGGGGGCTCCGGGTCGGCCTGGAAGGCCCGGGCAGCCTTGAGGGGGCGCCGGGGCGCCTGGGGGGCCCGGGGCGCCGTGAGGGGCTCCGGGTGGGCCTGGGGGGTCAGGGGCAGCCGCCAGGGGCCTCGGGTGGGGCTCTGGGTGGGCCTGCGGGGCCAGGGGCAGCCGCGAAGGGACTGACTGGGGGCTCCGGTGGGCCTGGGGGCCCGGACAGCCGTGAGGGGCTCCGGGGGCTCTGGGTGGGCCTGCGTGGCCTCAGGGCAGCCGTGAGGGGCCGACGGGGGCTCCAGGTGGGGCCGGGGGGCCCGGGGCAGCCGTGAGGGCTTGAGGGTGGGCTTGGAGTTGGGAGCTCCGGGCAGCCGTGAGAGCGCGGCGGGGGCCCCGGGCACCGGGGGAGCGGGTGCGCCGACCTCTGACCCGAGGGAGGGGTGCCTTCGCGGTGTCGGTTGTAGTTGTTATTCCCGGCGTCCCTATTATTATCACTGTTTTGAAATGGGAGCAGGCGGCTCTCGGGCTCCGAGCCGGAGGGGGCGGGCGAACCGGAGTCGTGAAGGGAGAGTGGGGGCGCCGGGGGTGCAGGAGGCGCGCGTAGGCCCGCGGAGGGGCAGGAATGCGGGGCAGCGGCGCGGGGGTGTCGTCCCGGGGGGAGGGTAGGCGGGCCTGGGGGGCGGGTGGGAGGGAAGCGGCGGTGGCGGCGGCTGCAACAGCAGTCCTTGGCCTCAAGGAACAATGTGAGACGTTGCCTGAAATGTTAATTTCCGTTCCTCATTTCATCATCCCCTGGCAGGGCGGTAGCTGCGAGTGTGTGAGAGAGAGAGAGAGAGAGAGAGAGAGTGAGTGTGTGTGTGTGTGTGTGTGTGTGTAGGGTTGGCCTTGCCACATGGATTCAGTACCCTCTCAAAGAGGGATTGTGCTGTTAAATCTTGTGTCTTTGCTGTTTGGGGGGTGGAGAAGTCTTAGTTTTTCTTGAGGTCTGCTCTTTTGCTGGTGCCCCATCAAGGTTTTCTGCTCTCATTCTTTTGGAAAGCTAGTCTTGTATCGCAGCTTCCAAGCTTTTTGGAAGAGGCTTTGGAAGATTAAGCCGGCCTAAGAGGGCCCTGTGCTTTGAAAACCATTTTCTCTCCAGCAGCTAAGATGCATCATGCCTAGGTTTCGTGATTTCTACAGGTTATAGGAAGTTTTATATTCCTTTGCAAGAATAGGATGGTTTTGCAGATTTCCCGGTAGTAAATTAAATTTCAGGCTTTCTTGTGAGAGTTTTTAAAGAGATCTAAGCAGTATACTTAACATCCCATTTCAACTGAGGAGTGAAAGCGTGCACAGTTGTTGAATTGCAAAACTTAGAATATTTCGGTACGTATGGGGGTTTGATGAGAGGCATTCAGCAAAAACGATGTAACATGATATTGCTGGTGGAAAAAGTGCCATTGACACAGTTGCTATTTTTGGTTTGTGCAAACCCAGTCAATGGCATAACTTGAATAGTTCTGAATCAGAGACCCTGAGACTGTTTATTTGATGCCTTTGGGACCTTGATTTCTCTAACTAAATGTTGCTGTCCTGGAAGACTTGTTCTGTTTTGTGTCTTTTGAGACTGATTGCACAAGTACTGTGATATTACTTTGAAACTGTAGTTAAAAAAAGAAAAAGGAAAAACGTCTTGCTCAACTTTGATTGTGACCCTTGAATTGGATCCCTATCTTGGTGTTTCCTCCCCCACCCTCCATTCAGCTGTTGTTCTCTCTTTCTGTAGTTTTGTGCTGAGGAGCAGGATCTCATTTGATAGGCTGGCCCTCCTGAATGGGATGGGAGGAAACAAAGACCAAGGAACTATGACATTTTTCTGTGTTCTTTGTGCATGCCTCTTGAGTTAGTTAAAAAGCTGCCCCAAAGTATTGCTAAATTTGATCCAAATTTGAAACTTCCAGAGGTTTTTAAATTCTGAATATTTTTGATTGTGGCAAAGTATAGATAAAATTTACCAGAAGTTTGTGTTTAAAGGTGTCCCATAGTCTTGAGTTCCTCATTTTCAGTTCTGACTTTGTGTCTGCTTCCTTACTTGCGTCGCGCTGTGGGATGTTCTTCTCTAGACCCGCTGTGGACCAGCCATGCTAATCACATCGCACTGGCAGCGCCTTTCATCTCTCGAAACCAGATGGGCTGCTTATGACTAGTGGCTGTCATGTTAGCTGTAATTACAGTGTTGATACAGTGACAGTAGAACTTTCAACAGAGAGTTAAAGAAACCATGCTATTTGTATTTGAGAATATTTTTCAAGAAGCTTTGTGTGCCTTGGGTTTTTAAGTATATTTAACATAGTAAGATTATGTTTTATCCAATATGTGGCTATTTTGCATATGGGCAGTGAGCCCATTATCAATTAAATAACATAATTAGATAGTGTCAGTAAATGCTGGTTCAGAGCATAATCTGCATTTGTTGTCAAAGTAAGTGTTTTGATCTGTCCATTACCCTGTGTAAGTCCCTTCATCCCTCACGTGGTAAGTGTAATGGATGAACTTTCTTTAATAGCAAGATATTTGCTAGTTAATAGGTGAAAATGAGGATGCATTGCTTGTCTGACTGCAAGCTGTGTCAGTTTATGACTGCTCTTCAGTCACTGCCTTGAGGGGGTTGAGCTTGGCCTGTTCCATAAACTTCCTAAAAAAATTGGATGAACTCAAGTAACTAAAAGTTATTGTCTTGAAATTTTTCAGTATGTTCTCTTAATTGTATTTCAAATAAAACTTTTGTGCAAGTCAATTTTTCTAGTTTTACCTTAAAGCTATATGAAAGAGGGTGTCAATCCTCAGCTCCTGGAACTCAGGCAGTTAGAGCTAATCAGCATAGAAAGCCTAAAAGGCTTAGGAAATGATCCACGTTAACGACTGCTTTGTTAATTCTGATGAAGACATATCTTTTAAGAAGTGACTCTTTTTCTGTTTGATGGATCTTATTCATGGTATCTTTTAAGCTGAGTCAGACTGATTTATGTGTTTCTGTGTCTTTTTTTGTTATTCTTCTGTGCTTAATTCTGCTCCTCCTTCCCATTTAATACTCTCTTTAAATAGTGTTTTATATATATAGTAGAGCTGCAGATGTTCTTTATGTGGTAAGGTCTCAAGTGATTATTAACAACCTAACCCTGATCTGATTGTATGATATCCCCACCCCCCCCAAGCCCCCTCTGTGATCCCCTGTCACTCTTGCCTTAACTCCTGATGCTCTGGCTACCTTGGCCTTCCATTTCCTAGATTGGGACATGTGCTTTATTCTCTCGTGGCCTCGACACATGCTGATACTCTGGGCCAGGGTCCTGATGCATGTCCATCACTGCCTCCCCTGCAAACCCTCCCCCCCTCCACATCTACAAGGTAACTCCCACTCAGCCTTTGTGTCTTAGTTAAATAATGCTTCCTTTTAGCCTTCTTAATCATCATTCCCAAGGAATATATGCCACCCCACCTTGTTAGGGCCACCGGAACTTAACACATCTGATCAAGTGTCTAACAGATGGTTTTGGTCTGTCCTTGTGAAAGAAGGGCTGGATGCTTAATGACAATAAGGATGGTCTCCGATCACTCAGGGCGCAGTCTAGGGTATGACATTAGTCATGGAATTGGCTCAATAAATAGTTGTTGAATTGTTTAAAGATTGTATACAGAAGTGTTTGAATAATTTTGTTCGGAGAAACTTGGGATCATGAACTTTGATTTATTTGATTGACTAGGAATAATGCTATGTGATTTCAGCCACTTTCCCATTTGTTCTCATTATAAGTTTTCCTTTACAATTGAGGTAAAGGTGGGGGACATGGCTTTTACAATTGGCACAGGACAACAGATAAAGGAAAATAATTAACGGGAAAGTTGTCTTTGTGGGAAGGAAAAAGAGAGCCTTCTGGAAGCAATTTTAGTAGGGCCGCTGCTTTTGGGGGCCAGGATGAAGGCTTACTGAGTGTAGTTTGCTGCTGCGGTATTTCGTTTAGAACTTTGAGCACCTTCTGGCCCCTTGTAACATAAGCAGTGGTTTAGTGTGATAGTGATGTACTTGGAAAGTTTGAGCATTTTATCTTACCTTTTTTTTTTTTTTTTAAACCTCCCAAGCTACTGTAATAAGAAAGTACTGGAGCTTTAAGACCATAGCTTCTGTTCAAATATAAATTCTCCATAATGGAGGTGGCCCCTTAATATCCCTCTGACCTCAGTTTTAAAGCATTTTTTTAAAAAGATTTTATTTTGAGAGAGAGAGAGAGAGAGAGAGACCGACCGCAAGTGCGAGGAGGGGGCAGAGGGAGAGGGAAAGAATCTCAAGCAGACTCCCTGCTGAACACGGAGCTCAAAGAGGGGCTGGATCTCATCACCCCGAGATCACGACCTGAGCTGAAATCAAGAGTCAGCTGCTTAACCGACTGAGCCACCCAGGTGCCCCCAGTTTTAGCATTTTAATGAAGAAAAAAGTGATCCCTCTGGAGGGAAATACACCAAAATGGAGTTGTGTGTTATTCCCCCCCTTATGTTTTGTGATGTTATGTAATTGGCAAAAAGGTTGCTTTTGAAAAGACTATGGGTATAATTTGGGTGATAGAGAGTTGAGTTTTTGGTTTGGATAACAGGGTTGAATTTGTGGTTTTAATGTTTTAGGTAGTAAGGGCTGGGTGAGGGGAATGGGTTGTGGTTGAAAATATTTAGAGGCACCATTCTAAAACTTAAGAAATCCCACAGTTTTGAAGCTGGCTCAGTGACTGAAGAGTTAAGTGGGTTTTCAGTGTGAAAATAAAAGAAGTCTTTCCCATTAATACAGCTGAGGTTTTCAAGGGCTGAAAGGACTGGAAATTCTGTCGCTGGGCCGAGGCTCGCTGAGCACTCCCACCCCGAGCCTAGGTTGAGGTGGTTGTGGGAGTTACAGTGTCCTTACCGGCTGGCTGAGGGCAAGACCCAGGTTGCCTGCTCTGCCCTTGGCATCTGTGCAGTGAATTATTTATTATCCTGAAAATCTGTAGGTTCTCTTTTTTCCACTTGTAGAGACCAGTGTGCATCGGTTCACTATATAAAAATGTTGGCCTTTTCTCAACATAAAACATTTTTTGATCACTTAGATCAGAATTTTTTGTCAAAGTTAAATAAAATTCATGAAGACCCTCTGTCTTCCAGTTACTTGTTTAACTCTGTAAAATGGGACCTTTTATTTTTTATTTTTTTAAAGACTTTATTTATTTGACAGAGAGAGAGACAGCGAGAGAGGGAACACAAGCAGGGGGAGTGGTAGAGGGGGAAGCAGGCTTCCTGCTGAGCAGGGAGCCCGATGCGGGACTCGATCCCAGGAACCTGGGATCATGACCTGAGCCGAAGGCAGACACTTAACGACTGAGCCACCCAGGCGCCCTAGAATGGGACCTTTTAGAATGTCTGGAATTGAAATTATCTTGTAAATGCTTCATAACTTTGTGATGTCGGAGGTTAGTTTTCCTTTAAGATGTAGCCACTAGAGTTCTTTCCTCAGGGTGTTAATAGAAAGTGCCCCTCCCTCCCCTTCTCCTGATGGCAGGCGCCAGAGCCAGAGTGCAAATGTCCTGGAATGGACATTTCTGAGTGATGAGAGGTTGCATAGGGTGCTTGGTTCTTAAGGTTTTGGCCAGAGTTGTGATTGTTTTATTTTCCACTGCATTCATACCTAGCAAAGTAAGAAGACTTTCACTTAATTCTGGGTGATGATGTCAGCTTGAAATCATTATGGCTATACTGTGTAAACTTATCCAAAATAGAGAAGGTGAGAGAAGCAGTGAAGAACCTTAATACTCGAGCGGTGAGCCTTGCTGGCATGTACCACGTTTCTAAATGTGGTTTTACATCCTGTAAAACAGGAAGTAAAAATTAAAAACAACAAAACAACAAAAACCCAAAGCAACACTCTTGAAGGAATTTTTTTTTTTTAAAGATTTTATTTATTTATTTGACAGAGACACAGCAAGAGAGGGAACACAAGCAGGGGGAGTGGGAGAGGGAGAAGCAGGCTCCCCGCTGAGCAGGGAGCCCAATGTGGGGCTCGATCCCAGGACCCTGGGATCATGACCTGAGCCGAAGGCAGATGCTTAACGACTGAGCCACCCAGGCGCCCGAAGGAATTTTTTTTTTTTTAATTACAAAAACGCCTGGCTAGTTAAAGATTGTGCAGAACACTTAAAAACAAACAAACAAACAGACTCATCTTTTGGATTATAAAAAAGCAAGCCCAGCCTTATGGGGTCTGGAACTGCCAAGAACCTGCAGTGTCCTAAGTGCTCCCCAGCCCCTCAGGTGGTTCAGATTTCAAGGACTGTTTAGAGCTTGTGAATTCTTTGCTAGAGGTAGAGGATTTGGATTACCTTCATAGGTATTTCCATTACTTTGAGAGTAATTCATCTGAGATTTGAAGTTTTTTAGTTTAGAGATTAGTATATTAAATATGCTAACACTCAAAACTTTTTCTTGTAGGAACATTTTTCTCCAACACTTGAGAAAGGTAATCTTTGAATTGTGTCCTTTGTCTTTTAATATGAAGCTTAGAAAAGTGATATGTGCTTTTACTCAGTTTGATTTTCGGCAGATGCAACCTTAATGGGATTTATGTGGGAACTTTGTTTCTCCTCAGTGAAGTGGTTAGATCTTAGATCGGATTCTGCTAAACTTGGCTTCTCATCGGATGACTGACTTGTCGAAGATGACTGTGATGGAGCAATTTTAATGTTTTGAAAAAGGACCTTGAAGTAAAGACTAATGGTACAGTGAAGTGTTAGGAGGTTGGGGAGAACATCTTTGTTCTAGAATTTAACCCGTAGCATCCCCTTTTCCTTTCCTTGATAGTTTTCTCTGAAGCCCCCAAGTGTGTTGGCTCAAGGGGGCTGGGGGGCAGAAGGCAATAGAGGGTGTGCTCTGTTGGAGAGGTGACCCAGGAGGCTGTGAGGGCTGAAGGAAGACGCGTGCACTCAGAATTTGGAGACGCTCGTGTGTGTGTATTTCACTGGTGCCACTGCTCACTTTCTATAGCTGTTGTAACAAATGACCACAGACTTAGTGGTTTCAAACAATACAGCCTGATTATCTTACAGTTCTGTTGATTAGAAGCCCGACGTGAATCTCCCTGGGCTAAAATCAGGGTGTCGGCAGGGCTGGTTCCTCCTCCGGGCTCCAGGGGGGAGACTGTTTCCTTGCCTCTTTCATCTTTTAGGGGCTGTTCACATTCTTGGGGCCTATGACCCCGCTCTCCATCCTTAAAGCCAGCAGTGTTGCCTCTCTCTGACCTTCCAATGTGACCTCTCCATTCTACTCTCTCTTCTGCCTCCCTCTTCCACTTTTGAGGACCCTTGTGATTACATTGGGTCCACCTGGATAATCCAGGCTGTGCTCCCTGTCTGCTGATTAGACCTTAATTCCATCTGCAACCTTAATTCCCCTTTGCCGTGTGACCTAAAATACCCACAAGTTCCAGGGATTAGGATAGGGACACTTTGGGAGCACTGTTCGGCGGCCACACCAGGTTCCCCATGGATGCGGTCATAACAGATGAGCCTGGATCCGGCTCTTGTGCAGCCGCTCTGGTGCTTTGTTCAGCTCGCCAGGACCATGCTGGCTTTAGAGACACTCTGCCATCAGCCCCAGCCAGTGTAGTCTGGCATTGATGGGGATTTAGTGAGTGAGGTGGGAATACATGTCCTGCACGAGGTTTTGCTTTTTTTTTTTAATTTTTATTTTGGAATAATTTTACATATACAAAAGTAGTGCACACAGTAGTAGAATTGGGAGTGGGAGGAGTTCCATTCTACCTTTTATCCAGGCTCTTGAATGCTGACATCTCACATAACACCGCTGAGGTTGTCAAAGCCAAGAAGTCAACATTGGTACATTACTATTTTTGTTTTGAAGATTTTATTTATTAGAGAGAGAGCGAGCGAGCACGAGTGGGGCCGCAGAGGGAAAGGGAGATGCAGACTTCCCACTGAGCATGGAGCTCGAAGACTCAGGGCTCCATCCCAGGATCCTGAGACCATGACTTGAGCCGAAGGCAGATGCCCAACCGACTCAGCCATCCAGATGCCCCTGTACATTACTATTAATTAAACCCCAGACTTGGGGCACCTGGGTGGCTCAGTCGTTAGGCATCTGCCTTCAGCTCAGGTCATCACCCCGGGGTCCTGGGATCGAGCCCCGCATCGGACTCCCTGCTCCATGGGAAGCCTGCTTCTCCCTCTCCCATTCCTCCTGCTTCTGTTCCCTCTCTCGTTGAGTCTCTGTCAAATAAATAAAATCTTTAAAACAAACAAACCAACCAACCCCAGACTTCATTTGGATTTCACCCATTCTTCCTCTGAGGTCCAGGATCCCACATTACATTTAGTTATGTCTCTTTAGTCTCTTCCTGTCTTCCTTATGTCGTGACTTCCCTGGGCTGTAATAGTTTCCCTGTAATAGTTTCTCAGGTCTTTCCTTGTTTTTCATGACCTTAGCAGTTTTGAAAAGTACAGTCTTTGTTTTTATGTCTTTGTAACCATTCACCTATTTGGCACAGTTACAAAGCACACTGTACAGCTGACTTCTGGTTTATCAGACTACTTTTCCAAATGTGGACTGCTGTATAGTAGAACAGTCTTGTATCTTTTTTGCAACTGAAGTGAATTACCCGGTTTATGGAGGGGACTCCCGAGACTAGATGAACCTAGCCTTTCCCACATTATGCTCATTTAGTTGCTGTTATTCATTGCTGCCAGGCTGTGTGGTGCGATGTGCAAGGACTGAGACATGGCCCTGCCCAAGGTTGGGGAGGAAGAGAGGCACTGGGCGGGGGGGGCTGTGACACGAGGTAGGAGTACAGGGGAGAGAAAGCATGTCTGGCTCTGAAGTCTGGCAGATGTCATGAAGGAAGTGTTGTTTAAGAATCGGTGAGATATCAGTGTGCAGGAAGCAGGGTGAGGCCGTCAGAGACTGTGGGAAGCACTGGGAGATAGGCTGTAATGTGGGAATGTCAGTAGACCTGTTTGAACATGTAACCCTTGAAAAAAATAGTAGCAGATAAAGCTGGGAAAACGGACTGGACTCCAGTTGTGTAAGACTGGGCCTGCTGAGGAGGAGGCGTTCCATGACCTGGGGCAGGAGGTGGTGTGTCCTGAGTTTGAAGGTGGTGGACCAGCCTGATGGAGGTCAGAGTGGCTCTGGGAGAGGGCTTTGCCGTGCTCCTTCTGTGTTGGGAAGTCACGACACAAGGAAGGATGGTGTCTAGGAGTGGGCTGCCGCTCTTGGAGGCAGGTGAATGCCAGGTCACCCTTGTGTCTTGTTTGCCCTTCACCCCGCTGCCCTCCGCTTCACTTTTAAAAGAATTCTCACCGCAGACACTATTGTAGAAAGTAGGAACACCATTTTCCAGGGAAGAATGTAGAACAGCTAGTTAGAAATGGATGATGGGGTTTAAAATTTGTTATAGTAATAAAACTTGAATTCAAATAAGTAGTAGAAATGCCTGTCTCAGAAAAGTCACAGGGGAGTGAAGTGCAGGGAACAAGCTTGGGCGAAGGCCTGTCGGTGAAGGGCAGCCTCCTAGGCGAGAGGAGGAGGCTCTGGCATCAGAGAGGGCTGGTATGGTCCAAGACACTCCTAAGAGGATCTGGAGAGCCTTGAAATGGGGAGGTGGCTCTTCCAGTGGGCTGTGCAAGCACCATGTGAAGACTTAGCAGTGGTGTTTGTATAGAAATGTTGGGAGATGAGAGGTGAGTTGATTCAGAGTGGATGGAATGGGGCAAACAAGTGATGGGCAGTCTTGTGAAGGGACAGCAGAGGTGATGGAAGAGAGGCAGGAGGGGGGGTTGGGCGTGGTCTCGTGCCTGCAGCATGCCCCCCTGGATGCAGTGGGCCCTGTGCACCTGTGACGAACCCACATGCTCCTCTTCTCACGGTGCAGTCTGACGGGGAGGGGCCAGGAGCCCGGGCTTCTCATGTCCAAGACAGAGTCTGGTCAAGACAGTATAAACTGCAGGCCAAGGATAATAGTTTTGGGTTCGTATAGGAGGGGCTGGAGATTTGGGGGCTGGAGAAATAGCCTGCTGAAGCTACTGGTGCAAGCAGCATGGAAGGAAGGTATTTGCTATCTTGTTATTTGCCCAAATACTTTGTTAGACTTTTTTTTTTTTTTTTTAAGATTTTATTTATTTATTTGACAGAGAGAGACACAGCGAGAGAGGGAACACAAGCAGGGGGAGTGGGAGAGGGAGAAGCAGGCTTCCTGGCGAGCAGGGAGCCCGACGTGGGGCTCAATCCCAGGACCCTGGGATCATGACCTGAGCCTAAGGCAGACACTTAACGACTGAGCCACCCAGGCACCCCTATTTTTTAAATTTTTTTAAAGGTTTTATTATTATTATTATTTTCAAAGACTTTATTTATTTGACAGAGAGAGAGGAAGCAAGAGCAGGAACACAAGCAGGGGGAGTGGGGAGAGGGAGAAGCAGGCTTCCCGCTGAGCAGGGAGCCCGATGCGGGGCTCGATCCCAGGACCCTGGGACCATGACCTAAGCTGAAGGCAGATGCTTAATGGCTGAGCCACCCAGGCGCCCCAAAGGTTTTATTATTTGAGAGAAAGAAAGCAGGAGCATGGGGAGGGGCAGAAGTGGGGAGGGAGAGGCAGAAGCAGTCTCCGTGCTGAGTGCAGAGCCTGATGCTGGGCTCCATACCAGGACACTGAGATGATGACCTGCGCTGAAGTCAGATGCTTAACCGACTGAGCCTCCCAGGCACCCCGATTTTATTTTATTTTTTAGGTAATCTTTACACCCAAAATGGTGTACAGGGGTTACAACCCTGTACCATAACATTAACGGGGTTACAGCTCCAAGATCAGGAGTCACATGTCCACTGACTGAGTCAGCCAGGCGCCCCTGTACTTTGTTAGACTTATGTTGGACTTGTGTTTGTTTTGTATCTTACATATATCAACACATGTATCAATAGCTACCTGATCAATATTTGCATGACAGATCAGTATTTCAAGTTAGGGACTTAAAAAACAGGCTTACTGGCCTGCAAAAAGGAATAATACTTGTGAGGAGATCTATTCCATGTAAGAAGCATGTACTATGTTAAACGTGTGCCAAGCACATTTACTGGTGTGAGAGTCTTCCTGAGTTGAAGTTAGCAGAACGTAGCCTTCATCCTGCTCGATCACAGCACTGTTTACCATGTGCTGGGCTAGAAGAGCTTTGTCCTCGTTGTCTGTCTGCGGTTGGGGCAGTAGTGAAACCCCGGGCATCTGGCTTAGGCAGCCTTCTGTTGGGAGCCGTCTCTCTTGGCTGCCCTGTTTCTGTCAGGACTCTAAATTGAATGTAGTTCAGTTGCAGACGCAGAAATAAATGGAGAGCAAAAGTCAGTGTTTCGGACAGCCTGACCCTTGCAGGTGCCCAGGGCTAGGTGCTCTTAAAGGGAGTTGCCTCAGGGCCAAGGATGGCCTGCCTGTGTGTGGTGTACTATTTTCTGTTGAGTTTTACTTAAACTCTCCACAGTGCTAAATCCCCTTGTTACCAGCCCCTCCGAAACACTACTGCATTTTACTGTTTCTCTGGTTGGCAGCTGCTGCTTTGATGGAGAGACATTATTTCTATAGTTGTTTACACTGTCACAGAGCTAATCCGGCCACTGCTTCTTTTTCCTCTTTTTTCCTCTTCCCTCTTCTCTTCTGTCTTTGCATTTAGAAGCTACAGAACAGTGCAGTCTGGATTTATAGATTACTGGTGTCCCAGTCGCCAGTGTTTGATGACTGGGCCAGTCACAGCAGGGATGGGGGATGGGACTGGAAAGTCAGTGGTCAAGGCTGTTGCTCACCCTAGCTGAGGCTGGCTTGTTACTGTTTGTCCATGGATACTTTTGAGGGCTGTGATTTCAGGTGCATGGTGTAACTGAGTGATTTTAAGTTTTCATGCCTGTATGGGGCTATTTCTCAAACGTTACAGTATAATTAAGCAATAAAAATTACTCCTTGGACTGTAAAATGTGAGAATCAAGCTTGTTCCAGATGTTAGTGAGTTTATGTTAATGTTTTATTGTTAGCATCATGTTATCACTGTGTTCTCTCTTCTTGTCTCATGGAGCTTTCTTTTTCTTTTCTTTTCTTTTTTTTTTTTTTTTAAGATTTTATTTGACAGAGACAGCGAGAGAGGGAACACAAGCAGGGGGAGTGGGAGAGGGAGAAGCACACTTCCCGCTGATCAGGGAGCCCAATGCCGGGCTCGATCCCAGGACTCTGGGATCATGACCTGAGCCGAAGGCAGACACTTAACGACTGAGCCACCCAGGCGCCCCTCATGGAGCTTTCTTTCTTTCTTTTCTTTTTTTTTTTTTAAAGATTTTATTTATTTATTCATAAGAGAGAGAGAGAGAGGCAGAGGGAGAAGCAGGTTCCCCGCTGAGCAGGGAGCCCGATACGGAACTCGATCCCAGGACCCTGGGATCATGACCTGAGCCAAAGGCAGACGCTTAACCATCTGAGCCACCCAGGCGCCCATGGAGCTTTCTTTAATAGAGAAGTTCATGCACAGCAAAGGAAACCATCAACTCAATGAAAGGACACCTTATGGAGAGAGAAAATATTTGCAAACCATGTATTTGATGAGGGATTAATATCCAAAAAAAATATAAAAAATTCATACAACTGGGCGCCTGGGTGGCTCAGTTGGTTAAGCGACTGCCTTCGGCTCAGGTCATGATCCTGGAGTCCCTGGATGGAGTCCCGCATCGGGCTCCCTGCTCGGCAGGGAGTCTGCTTCTCCCTCTGACCCTCCTCCCTCTCATGTGCTCTCTCTCATTCTCTCTCAAATAAATAAATAAAATCTTTAAAAAAAAAAAATTCATACAACTGAATAGTGAAAGAAAAGCAAACAAAGCAACCCCAAATAATGCAATTTAAAAATGGACAAAGAACCTGAATAGACATTTCTCCGAAGAAGATCAATGAAAGGCCACAGATACATGAAAAGATGCTCAGCATCGCTAGACAACAGGGAAATGCAAATCAAAACAATGAGATACCACGTCACACCTGTTAAAATGGCCATAATGAAAAACACAGAGATAACACATATTGGCATGGATGGGGGAAAAGGGAACCCTTGTGCACTGCTGGTGGGAATGTAAATTGGTACAGCCATTATGGAAAACAGTATGGAGGATCCTCAAAAAATAAAAATAGAATTACCATATGATCCAACAATTCCACTTCTAGGAATATATCCAAAGGAAATGAAAATACTAACTCAAAAAGATATCTGCACCCTACATGCACTGCAGCATTATTTAAATAGCCAAGATGGGCAGACAATGTAAGTGTCCCCTCCGCAAGTGAATGGATAAAGAAGTTGTGTATATTGTATATATACAATGAAATATTATTCAGCCATAAAACAGATGAAGAAATCTTCCATTTGTGGCAACATGGATGGACCTTGAAGACATTGTGCTCAGTGAAATGCCAGTCAGAGTAAGATAAATACTGTTTAGTCTCATTTAAATGTGCAGTCTAAAAAAACAAAAACCAAACCCATAGAAAAAGAGATCAGGTTTATGGTTACCAGAAGCAAAAAGTAGGGGAGAGGGACTGGAAGAAGGTGGTCAAAGGCACAAGCTTCCAGTCAGAAGATAAAAAAGACTAGGGGTGTGATGTACGACAGGGTGACAAGAGTAAACTGCTGTATAATGTATAGGACAGTTGTTAAGAGTAAGTCCTAAGAGTTCTCATCACAAGGAGAAAAGCTTTTTTCTCTCTCTCTTTTTAAAAAGATTTTATTTATTTGAAAGAGAGAAAGCATGAGCAGGGGGAGCGGCAGGCAGAGGGAGATGCAGGCCCCCAGCTGAGCAGGGAGCCCAATGTGGAAACCGATTCCAGGACGCTGGGATCATGACCTGAGCTGAAGGCAAACGCTTCACCAACTGAGCCACCCCCATGCCCCGACTTTTTGTTTTGTTTCTTTTTTAAACAAGATGCCCCCCCCTTTTTTTAAAGATTTTATTTATTTGAGAGAGAGAAAGAGTGAGCATGAGTAGGGGAGGGGGCAGAGGGAGAAGCAGGCTCCTTGCTGCAGGGAGCCTGACGCGGGACTTGGTCCCAGCACCCTGGGATCGTGACCTGGGCCAAAGGCACATGCTTACCTGACTGAGCCACGCAGGTGCCCCGTGAGATATTTTTTCTATTAAGTCACATTTGTTTTATTCAGGAGGCAGACCTCCCTGGTAATACGTGTTCTGATGACTCTACTCTGTCCTGAGGTCAGTTACCTGATACCCAGAAGTCATAAGGACTGTGGGAGCCGGGCGATACATTGTCCATACAGTTGTCAAAGGTGGGATGTTTACCTGGTTTGGGTCATTTCACGTGAGGGCCCGTGTATGTTTATGTAGGATGGCTCAGTTCTTGCACGTTTAGTTTTCCGTACTACCTCATTGCAGAAAACTTGGGAATGATCAAGGTTTCCTTTCGTTGAGGTGTGGCTCTTTGATGTGAGAGTTATGGGAGTAAGGGTTTTCATTAAGCATGGAGACTTGTTTATGAGAAGTCCTGATGTGAAATTTCTTAGGAAGAAGCTGCTGGTTGTTGTTGATGGTGCCAGGTATGTGCTAAGAACTGTTCTCCAGCAGCCATCAGGTGTGAGGAGAGAGTGTAAGCCCTAGGGAGGAGCCTCCAGCAAGGATGCAAGGATACGAGGACACTGCTTATGTGAGAAAGACCTCCAGGTTGCTTCTTGGGGACGGTCCATGAGACCTGAGAGCTGGCCTCTTTGGGACACTGTGTGCTGACTTGGGCCCGGGGAGAATGTTTTCAGGTGGGGTGGAGACGTCAGGTTGGTTAATGGTGTAAGGGTCTTTCTTCTCTATTAACATGTTTGGAATAGGTTGTCTTATTTTTATATAGATTTGAGAGATTTCAAAAGAAAAATACACCCCAGGGGCGCCTGGGTGGCTCAGTCGGTTAAGCATCTGCCTTCGGCTCGGGTCATGATCCCAGGGTCCTGGGATCGAGCCCCGCATCGGGCTTCCTGCTCAGCGGGGAGCCTGCTTCTCCCTCTCATTGTGCCTCCCTGCCCCCGCTCGTGCTCTTTCTCAAATAAATAAATAAAAAATATTAAAAAGAAAAAAAAAGAAAAATACACCCCAACAACTTGGCTTTACTTATGCTCTACTTTTTGTCTCTCCCTGTTGGGGTGATGGTTCATAGGCGCACTCCTGTTTGTTGGACCCTGGTTATAGACACACAGCTTGACTCATGGGAGTGTTTCTTGGCTGCTGCCTGCCAGCCCTGAGGGCCTGCGTGTGTGCTGTTCCCCACAGTCCAAGTCCAGGCTGGCTGAGCAGGTCACTGAGCTGCGCCCACTGGTCCTTCGTGTCCTGGCAAAGACTAGTTAGGAACTGTTCCTGAGAAAGTAAGACTTGGAGCGCTTGAGTGGCTCAGTCAGTTGAGCATCCGACTCCTGGTTTCGGCTCAGGTCATGATATAATGGGTTGTGGGATCCAGCCCCGTGTCAGGCTCTGGCACTCAGCGGGGAGTCTACTTGAAGATTCTCTCCCTCTGTCCCTACCCCCCCTCCAAGGAAATAAATCTTAAAAAAAAAAAAAAAAAGTAAAACTCAAAACCAACTTACTATGCACTCCCCATGTTAAATCATTAAAAAAATTTTTTGTTTTTCTTTGGAAGCCATAATAAATTGGATATATAGAAGAATACGTACCAAGAAACAAATGTGAGGTCTAATTTTTAACATTTAAAATGTATGTATCGTATTTAATAATTATAAAACTATTTTACTGTGTGCTCTTTTCCATGAAGCACAGTTAACCATGTCCCTCTCCCTCTGCCTGCAGCTCCCCCTGCTTGTGCTTGCTCTCTGTCAAATAAATAAAATCTTAAAAAAAAAAAAAAAAAAAAAAAAGATTTGGTATTTCTTCCTCATAGCTAAGTACTTGATATCAGGTGAGTCAATTTATTGAAAGAGGTGTCTTCAGATGTGGTAGAAATAAACTAGTTACGAGAAGGGTGATCCTCATATATATATATTTTAAGATTATTTGAGAGCAAGCAGAAGCAGGGGGAGGGGCAGAGGGAGAGGGAGAAGCAGGCTCCCTGCTGATCAGGGAGCCTGATGTGGGACTTGCTTCCGGGACCCCGGGATCATGACCTGAGCCAAAGGCAGATGCTTAGCCTCCTGAGCCACCCAGGTGCCCCAAGGGTGGTCCTCATTTTAAATACTGTAATACTTAGCCAGGTTTTGGGGGAATATTTTGGAAAGTTCTTACATGATGGTGTTGATTTTTGCCTTCTACAAGTCTCCCCTCCTGTCCCAAAGCAGAGCACTCCTATGAAGCTTTTCCTAAGGTGAAATGGTGTAAAGCGAGGAAGTAGTTACCATTAATTTGTATGGAAAAAATTTTGAGCATTCCCAGACCCAAAAAAACCTCTGTAGGCTTTTCTCATATCTCAGGATGCCTCTTGCTAATGGATACAAAAAATAAATGGAGATAAAGCACAAATGTGCAGAGATGCAGTTCAAAGCTCTGGAGGCATGCTGAGATTCTGAGTGTAGTTCCTGGGGAAGGAGTTGGCTGGGGCCCCTCTGGCATCTAGGGGTCTGCCTCTATCATGGCTCGCTGCAAAACCAACGCTGAATTCTATTGTTGTTTTTTGCCCTCTTTTGTAAAAGTGAAAATCCTCTTTGGATTTCTTTTGGTTAGTGAAAACTGGTACTGAAGTAGGTCTTTAGTAACAGCTGAGTGGCCAAGGATAGCTACACCTGGTCGTTTTTGGCTGGAGCTTTCTCCAGGTACTGTTTGGTGTAGAGTTGGGGGTTGTGACCTTGATCTGTGTATTCATAAACTTTTCCCATCTTTTTTTTGTATTTTTTTTTTTTACTGTGATAGAATACGAATAACATAAAATTTACCCTTTTAACTACGTTTCAGTGTCTAATTCACTGGCATGTTAAGTACATTCACATTGTTGTGTAATAATCACCCCTATGTCCAGAACCATTTATCACTCCAAACGGAAACTCTGTCCCCATTAAATAATAACTCCCCATACCTCTTCCCCCAGTTCTTGGTAACCACCATTCTACTCTGTGTGAATTTTTTTTTTAAAAGATTTTTATTTATTTATTTGAGAGAGAGAGAATGAGAGAGAGCAAGCACATGAGAGGGGGGAGGGTCAGAGGGAGAAGCAGACTCCCGGCCGAGCAGGGAGCCCGATGCGGGACTCGATCTAGGGACTTCAGGATCATGACCTGAGCCGAAGGCAGTCGCTCAACCAACTGAGCCACCCAGGCGCCCTACTCTGTGTGAATTTGATGACTCTAGGTACTTGATGTAAATGGAATCATCAGTATTTGTCCATTTGTGTCTGGCTTATTTCACTCAGCATCATGTTGTCAAGGTTCATCCATGTCGTAGCAGAACTTTCTTCCTTTTTAAGGCTGAAGCGTATTCCATTGGATGTATGTACCACTTTTGTGTGTCTGTTGATGAACGCTTGGGTTGTTTCCATGTCTTAAACGTTGTGAATAATGCTGCCGTGGACTTGGGTGTACAAATATCTGTTCAAGTTCCTGCTTTCAGTTCTTTTGGGGATATACCCAGAAGTGGAATTGCTGGATCATATGGTAATTCTATGTTTAACTTTTTGAGGAACTGCCAAAGTGTTTTCCACAGCAGCTGCACCAGTAACACATTTTTTTAAAGGAGCATTCGTTTTTGACTTTTTATTATAAAATACAGAAAAGTAGAATGGTAAAATGAACATTATCATTTAGACTTAACCATTAGTATTTTGCTGTATTTGCTTTATTATTATTTTGTTATTTTTTAAAAGATTTTTAAATTTTTATTAGAGAAGGGGGGACACCATAGTGGGGGGACGGAGGGAGGGAGAAGCAGGCTCGCCACTGAGCAGGGAGCCTGATGTGGGGCTCGATCCCAGGACCATGACCTGAGCCGAAGGCAGATGCTTTTCCGACTGAGCTACCCAGGCACCCCATTATTTTGTTGAAGTATTTTATTATTTAAAGATTTATTTATTTATTTATTTGACAGAGAGAGAGAGAGAGACAGCGAGAGAGGGAAGCAGGCTTCCCGCTGGGCAGGGAGCCCGATGTGGGACTCGATCCCAGGACCCTGGGATCATGACCTGAGCCGAAGGCAGACGCCTAACGACTGAGCCACCCAGGCGCCTCTGAGGTTATGATTTGAATTGAAACCAAGAGTGGGACACTTAACCGACTGAGCCACCCAAGCGCCCCTTTTGTTGAAGTATTTTAATTTTTTAAAAGATTTTACTTATTTATTCCAGAGAGAGATGGTGAGAAAGAGCATGAGCAGGGGGCGGGTGGAGGGAGAAATAGGTTCCTCACTGAACAGGGAGCCTGATGCAGGGCTCAAACCCAGGACCCTGGAATCATGACCTGAGTGGAAGGCAGACGCTTAACCAACAGAGCCACCCAGGTGCCCCTTTGAAGTATTTTAAAGCAAACTATAGATGAGCAAAAAGTTCACTTACGCCAGTTTCTTTCTTTCTTTTCTTTTTTTTTTTTTTAAAGATTTTATTTATTTGGGCGCCTGGGTGGCTCAGTCGTTAAGCGTCTGCCTTCGGCTCAGGTCATGATCCCAGGGTCCTGGGATCAAGTCCCACATCGGGCTCCCTGCTCTGCGGGAAGCCTGCTTCTCCCTCTCCCACTCCCCCTGCTTCTGTTCCTGCTCTCGCTATGTCTCTCTCTGTCAAAAAAAATAAATAAAATCTTTAAAAAAAAATAAATAAAGATTTTATTTATTTATTTGACAGAGAAGGAGAGAGCGAGCACACAAGCAGAGGCCGAGGGAGAGGGAGAAGCAGACTCCGCACCGAGCAGGGAGCCCGATGCGGGGCTCGATCCCAGGACCCTGTTCATGACCTGAGCCAAAGGCAGACGCTTAACGACTGAGCCACCCAGGCGCCCTCTCTCTCAATAAAATCTTAAAAATGTTTCGGGTTATATGTCAATTATACCTCAATTAAAAAATGGGGATACTTGTACATTTAAATATGAACTAGGTATGAGATGACGCTAGTAATTGTTAGTTTGCTTACCTGTGATGGTTCTGTGGTTTTGTTGGAGTAACTGTTCCACTGATACTTAGATGGGGAGGAGAGGGGGTGCGAGCCCTTGAGTCTGTGTGGGGGCTAGCACACGTGCACTGTGCTAGTTTCCCACCTTTTCCATGTTTCACATGTTCATATAAACACTATGGGAGAAATACTTTGCAGGTGATGCTTATGTGCTTCATATCACATCCATTTGCTCAGGTATGTTTAGCATCCTAAAGCTGCATCCTTCTAATGATAGATGAGATCAAGCAAGACTAAAGAACTTTTTTCTCACTTTGTTTCTTAAGCTACTTATTTTCATTAATAGATACTCATGAAGTAGATTTCCACCCATTTTTCCTCTTTTACACTTAACTGGCTCCAGGCTTAACAAGCTCCATGCCTTACAGATTGCCAGCCAGATCTTGTGTGCTAGTCTGTGCACATACGTAAGATGGGTCTGCAAAGAGATCTGAAGTCAGGACCATGTCTGGCCTGTACCCCAGATCTTCTGATGTCCCTGAGAGTGCCATATTCCTAGGGCAGTACAGGGAGGACGTGATGTGGGGATGAGGGGGAGGGTGTGCTCTGATGTGTGCTTTCCAGTGAGTGCAGCAGACCCTAGGATTGTGGCTCCAAATGAGGAATTAAGGACACTTACAGATGTCTGTGTTAGGTGACTTAGGTCTGGCCCACTTTTATTGTAGAGAATATGTAAGTAACTCGAATAGTAAAAATCTTCAGTTAATAGAGGTTGGCCAGAATTTTCAGGTCAAATAGGAGAAAACAGAAGTCTCTGTACTTAGAGCTTTTAAGACTACATGGTGATGTATGGATTGATTCTGTTGTGAGAACTAAAATTGTACATTTTCTTATCTTCACACAATTTAATTTTGTGTTGCTATCATCTTTATGTTTGCTTTTTCCATTGAAAATAGTGATTGTCTTTGTGTTGGCTGACCTGGGGGGGTTTTGGCTCCAGGTCCCCAGCCTTCCAGCGCTACCCTGGAGGCAGCTGCTTCTGCACACCTTGGGTGTCCTTGCAGGTGCAGGCCTGTGAGTGTGTGTAAAGTGGTTTGCGCGGGGGTATGGGTGTGCTCTTGCGGACTTACTCTTGGAGTCTGTTTTGTATGAATACACATAGAGCTGCTTCATGTTGTTCATCATGGTGATACGAATGTGCCATAGCTTACTTCACTTGCGGTTCTGATGGCATGTCCTTGTTTCCCAGTGTCTCACTGTGACAGGATAATGCCCTTGTGCACGTGTGCAAGTATCGTCTAGTGGTCACATTCCTAGAATTGCTAGGTCAGGGGTTATGGGTCTTTAAAATTCTGATTTTGCCAGATTGCTTTCAGTTGAGATTGTGCTGGCTCATGCTCACCGATGATGTATGAGTGCTTTCAATTTATTTTTAAAGACCATTTAACTACTCTGTGTTCTACCTGTTTCAAAGTGACCTTGGCTCAAAAGCAGTACAATTTTGACCTTTGAGAGAATTGTCAAACTGGTCATCCTTTCCGAATAGGTTGAAAGGTTTCATACATTGAGCGACTGGTTGTTCAGTGGGTATTGTATATATATATATATTTTTTAAGATTTTATTTATTTATCCGAGAGAGAGAATGGGAGACAGAGAGCATGAGAGGGGGAGGGTCAGAGGGAGAAGCAGACTCCCCGCCGAGCAGGGAGCCCGATGCGGGACTCGATCCCGGGACTCCAGGATCATGACCTGAGCCGAAGGCAGTCGCCCAACCGACTGAGCCACCCAGGCGCCCCTGGGTATTGTATTTTACGGAGATTTCTCTATTTCTGTCTAGGAAAGGCTGAAAAAATAAATGGTTAAACAGTTAATGTTATTGGGCGACTGGGTGCCTTAGTCGGTTAAGGGTCTGCCTTTGGCTCAGGTCATGATCCCAGGGTCCTGGGATCGAGTCCTGCATCTTGCTCCCTGCTCTGCAGGGAGCTTGCTTCTCCCTCTGCCTCTGCGCCCCCCCCATCTCATGAATAAATAAATAAAATCTTTAAAAAAACCAGTTAATGTTATTAATGTTATTAAAATTTGTCATGATTGTAGCATTTGCATGTCTATATGATGGTGGAAGCCATTTTGGCCCACAAGGAACATGTAATGATGTGAGTGCTGTGAGGTCAGTCATCTGCAAAGCTGGTGGATAGTTGGATAGTTCTCAGCTGAAGGTTATTTTTGAGTTTGGACGAAGGGGAAGGTATCTCTTGGACTGTCGTGTCTGAAGGCAGAGGAGTTTCCGGAAGCACAAGTGGGTTTGGGGAAGGGAGGGGCTGATGGTGACTTCGGTCCCCTCTCCTGCCTGTGCGTGGAGTGGCCATGGTCATAGTGGCATTGGCAGGAAGAAGGTGCTATAGCCTCTTTCTGGAAGAACCAGTTACCCCTGGTCGGGTGTGAGAACAGGGAGAAGAGTCTTTCTGGCGGCCCAGTCCCTGCAGCTGGAGGTCTCAGCGTCTGTGGCTGTTTGGAGAGCCACGCCCTGCTGAGTCAGGATCTGCCTGCTTGCCTGGTCTGGTCAGAGGCAGGTGTGGGCCATCAGGGTCCAGACACCTCTCCCTGTTTGGCCAGGTTTGGTCTGTATTTCTTCCTCATGTTGACATGTAAATAGTCATTTTATCATTACAAAGCAAATCCTTTAAATGTTCTATAAACAAGAAACTGAGAATAACATGAGATATTAACAGTCTTCCAGTTAAGAGTTCTGATTCTACATCCTGCTTGTGGCTGGGTTGTTAAGAGTTGTGACAAGCAAGAATTAGTTCTAGGGATGTTGAAGACAAGGTGTTTTGAAATTTTTTTTGAGATTTTATTTATTTATTTATTTATTTAAAGATTTTATTTATTTATTTGACAGAGAGAGAGAGAGCGAGAGAGGGAACACAAGCAGGGGGAGTGGGAGAGGGAGAAGCAGGCTTCCCGCGGAGCAGGGAGCCCAGTGCGGGGCTCGATCCCAGGACCCTGGGATCATGACCTGAGCCGAAGGGAGACGCTTAACGACTGAGCCACCCAGGCGCCCCTTATTTTATTTTTGTAAAGATTTTATTTATTTATTTCACATAGACACAATGAGAGAGGGAACACAAGCAGGGGAAGTGGGAGAGGGAGAAGCAGGCTCCCCCCGGAGCAGGGAGCCCGATGCGGGGCTCGATCCCAGGACCCTGGGGCCATGACCTGAGCCGAAGGCAGACGCTTCAACGACTGAGCCACCCAGGCGCCCCGAGATTTTTTTTTTTAGGAGTTTTTATTTATTTATTTGAGAGAGAGTGTGAGTGCGCAGGGGTGGGCGGCAGAGACAGAGAATCTCTAGCAGACTCTGCACTGAGTGTGAGGCCCAGCGTGGGGCTCGATCTCACGACCCCAACATCATGACCTGAGCTGAAACCAAGAGTTGGAGCCACCCAGGCGCCCCTACGATTTTCTTTTTTTAGAGTCCTCACTACACCCAGTGTTGGGCTCGAACTCTGACTCCGAGATTGAGTCCTACTGTTCCACCGACTGAGCCAGCCAGGTGTCCCAGGGTCTTTTGAATTGGATTGCAGTTTTTGGCAGATGATAGGTTGACAGGACCCGAGTTGGGTTTGTGATTTCATGTTTTGCTGTGACAGGGATTGGCTAAAACGGTTTTGTTCTCAGAATTTGTGTGTTTCCATCTTTTCATCGTTTTGCTCAGCTGTCTTTATGTTCCTTATCTCTTTTCAGACTTCAGAGGGCATTGCTTGCTTGATGGAGATATTAGAGCAAAGGTCAGAACTTCGATTTGGTTGTACTTTTGATTTTGGTTGTAATTGCTTTTGTGATAGCTTTTGCCCCGTTCCCTGATTTAAAAGTGGAGGACCTGACGCACTTTATTGGTAGTAATTTCAGTACTCATAAAATAGCTTTCAGACTTCTGGTGTGAACAATATAAAATTATTTTAGAATAGAAGGAAAATGGTTGTGTGGATGGTGACTAAATAATTAGTATTATTGTCAATGTCTTTCTAGTTCTTTCTCAAAATGCTTTTCCTGACTAACATTTCACTGTGATGAGAATGATTTTTATGTAAAGCTGGTTGCTTTATAGTTTCATTCTGGTTGCTATGGGAACAGTCCAGTGTGGTAGCGAGTGCTAATCAAGTGCTGGGTTAGCCTTTCTGTTCACCGGCTGCAGCCCTTTGCGGAGAACTGCTGGACTTGGAGGGGAGGGCCCGCATTGTCCTCTTCGCTCATCCTGTTTGGTCACAGGAGTATCAGGGTCTGGATGATTAGAATGGTGTGATTTTCTTTCCTTGAGATTAAGTGCTGGGGGCTTTTGTTCTTTGGCTGAGTGGTCATGGATTTTCTTCCTACCTGTGCGTCTTGTCTGTACTGCCCCACTGGCTCTTGAAGACCCCTCGAGCCTCTCTGCTTGTCCTGTAAGAGCCTCTCCCAGGGAGCAGTCAGGAGGGCTTGTTGAAAATCACTGTCTAAATGAGACATACTAGAATTTGTCCTGAATTGTGAACGTCCCCACGGCCAGCCCCTTATTGAGATCCTCATCTCCCTGCACCACTTCCAGCAGGGTGGGAAGGGGGGGTGGGGATGCCCTGCACACTGCTGAGGGAAGGGGAAGGCATTGGCTGCCAGATAAAACCCAGCCCCTTCCTGCTGGACCATCAGAATCTTTGGATTTGAAGATTTAAGTCAGATTTTATTTATTTATTTGACAGAGAGAGACATTGAGAGCAGGAACACAGCAGGGGGAGCGGGAGAGGGAGAAGCAGGCTTCCCGCAGAGCAGGGAGCCCGACGCGGGGCTCGATCCCAGGACCGTGGGACCATGACCTGAGCCGAAGGCAGACGCCTAACGACTGAGCCACCCCGGCGCCCCTTGAGTCAGATTTTAGATTAGATTTTTCTGTGAACCATACGTCAGTGGATTTTAGTCTGTTTCGTGTTGTTCTTGGGTTCGAGTCAGTGGCAGACTTCACCCTGGAGAGCAGCGTTCTGTTGAATTATTGAGAAAACCTTGCAGGGTAGCAGTTGTCGGAAGCTGCAAGGTCAGTTAGCTTGGTTGGCATAATCTGAGTCCTAGGTGGTAAAGAACACTTGGAGTTCTGATGTTCTTCTCTTGAGCTTCGTGTCTGAGAGGCCTGTGCCCAGTTACTACCTGTGCCTGGAGGGAGGTGGTGTGGGGTCGCGCATGTGGGCTGTGTGTGCATGACAGGTGACCACAGATGGGGCAGCTTCAGGCAGCACACGTTTATTATGTCGCCGTCTCTGTGGGTGAAGAGTCTGGGCACGCCCTAGCTGGGGGCCTCTGCTCATGGTGTCACTTGGTTGCAGCCCCGCTGTCCCGTGGACCTGCGGTCTCCGTGGAGGCCAGCATGGGGAGTGGTCTGCCTCCATGCTCTCTCAGGTTGCTGGAAGAATTACTGCCTTGTAAAGTCCCTGTGTTTGTGCTGTCACCTGGAGACTGCTCTTGGCCCCGGGAGGCCCCTATAAAACCCTCTCTGCAGCCCGCAGTGAGTCTTGTGCCCCAGTCTGCTAAGACTGGGTCTCATGTAACAGAATGTCCTCACGGGAGTGCCCACACGCTAGCTCTGCCACCCATGCAACCGAATTGGAGGAGACATTGCATCCCCTTCGTCACGGGTCCCGCCTACTCTCCACTCCAGTGAAGGAGGTTACGGGAAGGTATGGACCCTCAGAGGTGGGGTCACTGGGATCACCTGAGGGTCTGTCTGCCATGCGGGGTGTCAGTGGAATGGGGTGCTTCTTAGAACTCCCCCTAGATGACGGTGTGCCAGTCTGGGGGGTGGCATCCTCTCCCCACCCTCTCCCCCACTGCCTGTCCCGTGTGCTGTGCTGTTGGGCTGCTTGTGTGGCTGAGAGCAGAAGCGAGACTGAGGACCGCAGCTTGGGTGGGAGAGCGCTTGGGCTGGATTGAATACCTGCCCTGCTGCCTGATGATGTTTCCCTCGTGCCTCCTGTTCTTGGCTGTCCTGCCTGTCTCTCAGGTTTGTGGTAAAGGTGAGACAGTGGGTGTGGTCAGTGAGCCAGCTGGGCAGGGCTTGTGGAATGCTGGTCTCTGAGCCCCGTGAACTAAAGTGCTGCTTCTCCGTTCTCCAGGCGGTGGACTGGTTCTGTTCAGGAGTACGTTGTCAGGGTTGTCAGTTTGCTGTAGCCTCTCCGATGTCCTGATCCTCCAGCCTGGGCTCTGTGGAGTGGAGGGGACCTTTGGTGGGGAGCATTGTCTGAGGCCTTTTGGACAGCGTTGGCCACTTGTCACTCTAATGCCTTCCAGTGTGTGCACTTAGGTCTGTCCCCATTGTCACTCCCTTACTGCTGGTCCTGCTGCTTTTCTTTTTGTAACTGCAGCAGCCCTAACTGGTCCCTGTCACTTCCACACAATTACCAAAGCAATTTTTTTTAAAAAAAATTTTATTTATTTGACAGAGAGAGAGAGAGAGAAATACCGAGAGAGGGAACACAAGCAGGGGGAGTGGGAGAGGGAGAAGCAGGCTTCCCGCCGAGCAGGGAGCCCGATGCGGGGCTCGATCCCAGGACCCTGGGATCATGACCTGAGTCGAAGGCAGACGCTTAACCGACTGAGCCACCCAGGCGCCCCTGTTACATTTTTATATAGTCAAATTGATTAACTTTTCTTATTTCATCCGGATTTTTTTTTTTTTTTAAAGATTTTATTTATTTATTTGACATAGAGAGACCCCAAGAGAGGGAACACAAGCAGGGGGAGCGGGAGAGGGAGAAGCAGGCCTCCCACCGAGCAGGGAGCCTGATGTGGGGCTCTATCCCAGGACCCCGGGACCATGACCTCAGCCGAAGGCAGACGCTTAATGACTGAGCCACCCAGGTGCCCCACCAAAGTGATTTTTAAAAATGAGGTTCTGCTGGGGCGCCTGGGTGGCTCAGTCGGTTAAGCGGCTGCCTTCGGCTCAGGTCACGATCCCAGGGTGCTGGGATCGAGCCCCGTCCGGCTCCCTGCTCAGTGGAGAGCCTGCTTCTCCCTCTCTCTCTGCCTGCCTCTCTGCACTTGTGCTTTCTCTCTGTGTGTCAAATAAATAAATAAAATCTTAAAAAAAAAAAAATGAGGTTCTGCTTCTGTTAACTCTCTTCCTTGGAGAGAGAGAACCACCATCTTCCAGGTTTTAAATGGTGTGGTTTCTGCCTGGAACTCCCTTGTACCCACTTTTCCCCAGTGATGCACACTCACCCTTCAGGCCTCGGCTTCTCAGTCAGCCTTCGCTATCTCCTTAGGTGTCTTCCCACTAAATGCAGCTTGTAATCGCAAGCACCAGACGCAGGGCTTGGCACACTGCTGGTGGGATGCCTGAGGAAACAGCGTCACTGCCTAGCGAAGTCTTCAAGATGGAACTGAGAGGGAAGGGGTCTGTTTGATACCTGGGTCTCTGGCCATCTTGACCCACCTTGCTTTTCATTTCCTTTGAGTGTCAGTAAGTCTGCTTACTCTCACTGCTGGGTTTGTTGTGTGAGTCTGAGATTCTTTCTTGTAGTAATTGTCCAGATCTCCCAAATATTGCACCTAACTAAAAGATGTTGGTACCCTCTCCCATTTTTGTGCAAAAATAAAAGCGTAGGTGGTACCCGTGTTTGGAATGTGGAGAGTCAAGCTCATGCCCTCGGCTCCTGTCACCGCTCCTGTCGCTGCTGCTCCGTGCCCCGGGACTGTCGCCTGGCACTTGGCGGTCACGGCTGCAGCTGTTTCAGCCTCAGGAAAAGGATGGTCACGGTCCTCTCGGATTTAGAACCCTGAAACATAGTGCCATTTTATGTTTCTGTCCCTGATCTTGATGCGCTCTTGCTCCGTTGGGAGCACCTTTTTTTTTTTTTTTTTTTAAAGATTTTATTTATTTATTTGACAGAGAAGGACACAGCGAGAGAGGGAACACAAGAAGGGGGGAGTGGGAGAGGGAGAAGCAGACTCCCCGCCGAGCAGGGAGCCCGATGCGGGACTCGATCCAGGGACTCCAGGATCATGACCTGAGCCGAAGGCAGTCGCTTAACCAACTGAGCCACCCAGGCGCCCCGTTGGGAGCACCTTTACAAGAAGTCGCCTGGATGTCAGAGCTGGAGGAGGCCTTACGTGGGGCACTGGGGCCTCTCCTTTACAGAGATTTGTGTGTTTGCTAGCTTGAGTGAGGATTTATGCTTACTAAGTGGAAGCAGTGCTAATTATATTAACTTTATTACTCAGGTACCCTTTGGCAGAAAGTGAATATAGTTTTTAAAAAATCAGGATAGGGACGCTTGGGTGGCTCAGTCGGCTGAGTGACTTTGGCTTAGGTCATGATCTCGGGGTCCAGGATCGAGCCCCAGTGGCCTCGTTCATGGCCTGAACCTTTTGCACAGTGCAGCCTCTGATAGAGAACGCCCTTCCTGTTGGGCTCCTCAGGGCTGCTGGGCAGTGTGGTGAGCTCTGTGGAGCCGAACTCACAGTTTTCCTCAACCTGCTTTAATCCCCTGCTTCACATTTGTGTTCCTGGGGCACGAGGTGATGATGCAGGGGTTCAGGTGCATAACCCTTTCAGTGTTGTGTTCAGCTGCTCTAAAGCTGTGAGGAAGTGGTCAGAATTTCCAAACAGTATCTGTTTGGGGTTGAGTAGTGCTTCTTAAATTTAGAATACAGAAGGAAAGGAACTGGTTCCTACACTTTCCTGAGATTTCTTGGAGGGGGATATTCCCTTTTTCTTCTTAGTTCTTCGGATTAACCAGTTCCCCCACGGTTTCTAGTCTGGTGTACGATATCCATGGCTGTGTATGCTCAGGCTGGCCCCTCAACAAACCCTCTCCTCAGACTCACATGCCATCGACTTGACTTGAATTGACGTTCACTCTTTCACTTTGCTGTGTGCATGCCACGTGGCACATCCCACCTCCGCCCCTTTCCTATAGGGCAGGAAGTGTGGGCAGGGTAATAAACCATGACCCATGACTGTGGGCAAATTACTTACTGTCTTCTTTTCTTTTCTTTCATCTCTGTACTCATCGTGGGGCTCAAACTCAGGAGGCCAAGGTCAAGAGTCCAGTGCTCCACCGACTGAGCCAGTCAGGTGCCCCTCTTTGCTTTTATTATAAGAACTGGGATTATATCTGCCTCTCCAGGTCCCCCCCCCCCCCCCACCGCCTTGATTAAATGTGCTAATAACTATTAAAGCAGTTAGCACAGTGACTAGCACATAAGCCCTAAATAACAATTTTAATAATTTTATTATTTTCCTCCTGTTTTGCTTTGCCAAGGGTGACATTTGATGCTTCCTAACTGCTTTTTTTTTTTTAACTAGCTTTATACAGGTATTTTCATATAATAAACTACTCATTAAAGTGTACAACTTGGTAAATTTTGGCATATGTATATACCGCAGTCGAGATAATGAATAATGTATCTATCACCCTAGAAAGTTTCCTGGGACCCCTTCATGATCCCTCCCTCCGACCCTGCCTTACCTCACCCCAGATCTACTTTCTGTAACTGTAGAATACCTTGTATTTTCTAGAATTTCTTTATAAAAATTTTTATAAAGAATCCATATAAACGGGGGCGCCTAGGTGGGGCTCATTCAGTTGGTTAAGCATCTGCCTTCAGCTGAGGTCATGATCTCGGGGTCCTGGGATTGAGCCCCGCATCGGGCTCCCTGCTTAGTGGGGAGCCTGCTTCTCCAACTCTGTCTGCTGCTCCCCCAGCTCGTGTTTTCTCTCTCTCAAATAAATAAATAAAATCTTAAAAAAATAAAAGAATTCGTATAAATGGAATCCTTTCTTTCCCCATTGCCTTTGTGTCTTTGTCAAAAATCAGTTGTCCTTGGGGCGCCTGGGTGGCTTAGTTGGTTGGGCATCTGCCTTTGGCTCAGGTCATGATCCCAGGGTCCTAGGATTGAGTCCTACCTTGGGCTCCCTGCTTGGCAGGGAGCCTGCTTCTTCCTCTGCCTCCCATCCCCCCCTGCTTATGCTCGCTGTCTCTCTCTCTCTGACAAGTAAAATAAAATCTTTTTAAAAAAATCAGTGTGCGTATGTGGGTGCGTCTGTTTCTGGACACTCTGTTATGTCCCATTGATCTCTGTGTGTCCTTGCTCCTAGCACACTGTAACCATGATTGTAGCTTTATATAAGCCTTGAAGGCTGGGGGTGTTGGTTCTTCAAGCTTGTTTTTTCTTTTTTTCAAAGGTGTTTTGGTTATTTTAGGTCTTCCAGATTTCCATATGAATATTAGAATCAATATGCCATAATGCACAAAAAGGCCTGGGATTTTTCTTTTTCCAATTATAGTTGACACGTAGTGTTACGTTGGTGTCAGGTGTACAGTCTAGTGATTGGACAGCTGTGTAGGTACGCCTACTGGGAGTTTCACTGGGATGGATTGTAGAGAGCTGACCTGGTAAGATTGCTGAGCCTTCGCCCATGAACACAACCCATCTTCCCCTTGATGTAGGGGGACTGCAGTCTCCCTGAACTGTGCTTCAGCTTTTAGTGTTGCGATCTTGCATATCTTTTGTCACAACGCGGGGCTTGAACTCGCAACCCTGAGGTCGAGACCTGAGCTGAGATCAAGAGTCGCATGTTCAACTGACTGAGCCACCCAGGCATCCCTGGTCACATTTATCCCTAAAGCATTTCATATTCTGATGCTGTTATAAATGGTATTTAAGGGGCACCTGGGTGGCTAAGTTGGTTGAGTGGCTGCCTTCGGCTCAGGTCATGGTCCCAGGGTCCTGGGATCGAGCCCCACATCGGGCTCTCTCCTCAGCGGGAAGCCTGCTTCTCCCTCTCCCACTCCCCCGCTTGTGTTCCCTCTCTCGCTCCCAGGACCCTGGGATCAGGACCTGAGCCGAAGGCAGATGCTTAACGACTGAGCCACCCAGGCGCCCCTCTAGTGGCTTTTTAATAGATTGTTGGTTTTTCTACATAGATGTTATTATGGTCCACAAATGAAGTCTGTTTTTCTTCTTCCTTTCTAATCTGATACCTTTTATTTTCTTCTGATCTGATTGCCCTGACTAAAATCTCCAGCACAGTGTTGAAGGAAGTGAGAGGAGACATGTGTCTGAGGTGTATTTCTGACTGTTTTTCTTCACTTCTCACCATTACCTGTAATGTCCGTCGTAGGGTTTTCATAGGTGCACATATCAGGTTGAGGAAGTTAGTTCCCTTTTAACCCAGGTTTGCTGAGTTTTTCTCAGGAATGGATGTTGGATTTTATCCAAAACTTTGCATCTACTGAGTTGATGGTATGGTTTTGCTTTTTTGGTTTGTAAATACTGTGAAGAACATTGATTGTTTTTCGAATGTTAAACCAATCTTGTATTCCAGAGTTAAAACCCACTTTGTTGTCTTGACGGCTGGCTGGTTGACGGGTGACTGGGCCGTGTGCCTGCCGTCATGTGCAGGGGGGCCTGAGTTCCCCACGCAGCGGTGGCTGCTGTGTTCCTCGGAACAGTGGGAGAGCAAGAGCAGGGGCCCCAGAGGACCTCCCGAGCTTAGCTTCTGCCTTATTGGGCTGGGCCAGCCCAGATGGAGGGATGAGGACTGGATCCCACCGCTCACCCGCAGGTGGGAAGGGCCTAGAGAGTCACACTGCAGGTGTGGACAAACAAGGGCAAGAAATTGTGCCTTGTGTACAGTCTCCTGTTGTTCAGGGCTACCTTAGTAGTTTACACTCAGATCCTCTCATTTTCGCTGTAACTGTCCTAACAAATGTTTAGTTCTCTGCTTTGGTTTTCCTTTTCAGGTTAACACTCACTGAATTAGCAGATCCTCCTTGCTAGGTTTCCTGATAGCAGTGTTGTAAAGTGTTAGAGAACATGGATAGCAGGTAACGCGGTTGTTTTATCTGATGTTTATAAACACGCGCTGTTATCCTTGACACTGTGATTATGTATCTGTGTGTGCACACGTCTGTGTATGTGTGCTGCGCTGCACGCATCAGGTGGGTGCGAACAGGCACTGTGCATGGCATTGTGGAAGTGTGGGCACCGTGGCCTGTCATCTGCTCTCTGCCTTCTGATGCCGAATTGATCAGTATGAGAATGTTAACTGAGGACTTGTTCTGGCTTTGCTAAGCCCAGAGAGCAGGTAACTCCCCCCCCCCCCCCCCCCCCCCCCCCCCTGTCAGTGTGATTTCCTTCCAAAATTTATTTAGTATGTTTGCCAAGTGCTCTGCATCCTCCTGATGATCTTGTGTGGTCAGCAGGATGATGGCTATTTTACTGATGACCAAAGTGAAGCTTAGCGGGGAGGATAAGGAGTAAGGTTTTCAGGTTTTAGATAAACGAGAGAATAATTTCTTCTTCGGAGAATTGAACTGTCAGCAGCATTGTACTCATTAGCGAAAGGAGCGTGAATGTGTTCTTCATATGTGAGCATGATGGAACTGCCTTCTGGCCAGTGGAGCAGGTTTTGCAAGCATCTTTCTGTGGACCCGGTGTTGAGTTGATGCTGATTAAAACCTGATTCTTCTGGTCCCTTTTGTTGTCAGCATCTTGACATATTTCAGAGTGTGACTGGTGACTCTGAAGCTGAGTAGGCTTCTTCTCTGTAGATGTGAAATCTTGGGAGTAAACAAGAATCATGTGGTTATTGCTGGATTTCCCTTTGTCTTGGTGGTGGAGGAGGAGTCAGGATCACCCACCTGCTGGAGCAGCTGTTCTCCGTGCAAGCTTTCCACTGAGGTGTGTGGGCAGGGAGTGGGGCTCAGCAAAGGGACACAGCCACTCTCTTGCCCTTTACATTAAAATTTTGCCGATCCCTGTTCTGTGACGCATGGCATCTGCGATGTTGAGAGAAGTCTGAGGCCATTCTGATTCATAATCCTTTGTAGGTAATCTTTTAGGATTTTATGGAAACTTATAGGATTTTCTATGTATCTGAGGGAGTCTGAAATTTCACAACTATTTGTTAGGGTTTGCATTGGACATTTTCATACTGCTCAGTATTTAGTAGTTCTTTCAAGATGCAGACTTGTCTTTTTAAATTCATCTTTCAGGGCACCTGGGTGGCTCAGATGGTTAAGCGTCTGCCTTCGGCTCAGGTCCTGATCCCAGGGTCCTGGGCTCAAGCCCCACATCGGGCTCCTGGCTCAGCAAGGAGCCTGCTTCTCACTCTCCCTCTCCCTCTGCCTCTCTCCCTGCTCATGCTTTCTCTCGCTCGCTCTCTCTGTATCTCTGTGTCTCAAATGAATAAATAAAATCTTAAGAAAAATTTTTTGAAATTCATCTTTCAAAAGTTTTCTGTAAGGGGTCAGATAGTAAATACTTTTTTTTTTTTTTAAAGATTTTATTTATTTATTTGCGAGAGAGAGAATGAGAGACAGAGAGCATGAGAGGGAGGAGGGTCAGAGGGAGAAGCAGACTCCCTGCCGAGCAGGGAGCCCGATGTGGGACTCGATCCCGGGACTCCAGGATCATGACCTGAGCCGAAGGCAGTCGCTTAACCAACTGAGCCACCCAGGCGCCCAGTAAATACTTTTTTAGACTTTGTGGACCGCCTCCTCAACTCACGAAAGGACCATAGACCATACATAAACAAATGAGCCTGGCTGTGTTACAATAAAATTTTATTTATGGACACTGAAATTTGATTTTCAAGTCATTTTCACTTGCCATAAAATATTCCTTTTCTTTTTCTTTCTTTCTTTTTTATTTTTTAAAGATTTTATTTATTTATTTATTTGACAGAGAGAGAGACACAGCGAGAGAGGGAACACAAGCAGAGGGAGTGGGAGAGAGAAGAAGCAGGCTTCCCGCTGAGCAGGGAGCCCGATGCGGGGCTCGATCCCAGGACCCTGGGACCATGACCTGAGCCGAAGGCAGACGCTTAACGACTGAGCCACCCAGGCGCCCCAAAATATTCCTTTCAATGAGATACAAAACGATTTGTAGATTGTGGACTGTATAAAAAATGGCATTGGGCAAGATTTGGCTTTCTGGCCCCAGTTTGCTGACCCCTGTCATATGACATGAATTTGGAACTGCTTGAATTCATTGATTTTGCTCCTTGAGGCTTTCTTCTAGCTTTGCAGCAGTTTGGACTTTGCTCCTTCCTTCTGTATAGTTTGCTTTGTGGTTTCTGTAGGCTTGGGTTATTTGTCCATCTGATTTGATATACCATTCTGTTTTCCAATGCTGTTATGGCTGTATTCTTTCCAAAATATTTCTCTAAGAACTTTTAGATGAAAAGGATATAGTCCAGCACTGTGATCTGATAGCATTGATCTTGTATGAGCATAATTGCATTCTGGACAGGAAGCACCTTCCCCCACACGTGCATGGACTTGGACAGAAGGGATGAATGATTTCCTTAGGTAGAAAGCTGTTATTCCTTAATAACAATCATAATGCACTCACGCTAGCTTCAGGAATTAGTTTTGACTTAAATGTGAACTTAAACACTTTGCTCTGGAATAACAGTGAGACCAAGTATTTGTGATGGTGGAGCTGGAGCTAACGAGGTGCTTGTAAAGTGAAGCTTGGGACAGATGCGAGTGTACCATCCGCTAAAAATACCCTGAGATGGAGACAGTGTGTGGCGTGCTGTGTGCAGTACCTCACACGTGGGTGGATGAGGAGGGAGAGCACAGTGATCGAGCCCAACAAATATTTCAAGGGCCGAGTTAATAGTAAAACTATTTTTTAGAGAGAACCTTAGTTTTTAAAATGTAATATTGTAATGGAAATGACCACAATAATTAGTGTTTGAGGAGGCAGTTTATCCTTATTTTCCTGGATGAGGAGAAAAAGTTTGGAGAATTTAGGCAACCGAAATAGAATGGTAAAGTAATGGTTCTGCGAATTTTTCCCTGTTTAGTAAAACTGCATTAAAACTGGATTATTGCAAACTTGAGTTTTCTTTTTATTGCGGTAAAATATACATAACATAAAACATAGCATCTTACCATTTTACGTATACAATTCTGTGGTATTATAGTCACATTATTGTGCAGCCATCACGTCCGTCCATCTCCAGGGCTTTTTCATCTCCCCATCCCTGAAACTGTCCCCATTAGGCACTAACTCTGCATGTCCCTCCCCTCTGCTTCTGGCATCTGACTACTCCAGTACCTCATGTAAGTGGAATCATACAGTACTTTGTCCTTTTCTGTCTGGCCTTTCTCACCCAGAACAGCGTCTTTAAGGTTCATCCATGTTGTAGCAGGTGTCAGGACGTCCTTCCTCTTCAAGGCTGAGTAAAGTTGCATGGTCTGTATAGACCACATTTTGTTTATTCACTCATCAGTTGGACACATGATCCTGTGGACACTTAAGTTGTTTCCACTTTTTGGTTATTGTGAGGAGTGCTGCTAGGAATGTGGGTGTGCCAATACATGTTCAGGTCCCTCCTTTACTACTTCTGGGTGTACAGAGAAGTAGGATTGCTGGACCAAGTGGTGAAATTCTGCGTTTAGTTTTCTGCGGAACTGCCATACTGTTTCCCACAACGATTACACCATTTTGCATTCCTGCCAGCAATGCATAAAGGTCCAGTTTCTCCACATCCCGGCAGCATTTGTTACCGATGGATTTGATTGATTGATTGGTAGTGGCCATCCTAGTGCATGTGAAGTGGTTTCTCTTGTTTTGGCTTGCATTTTCCTGATGACCGCTGATGTCAAGCATCTTTCATGTGTTTATATTTCATTTGTGTATTTTCTTTTTTTTTTTTAAGATTTTATTTATTTATTTGCGAGAGAGACAATGAGAGACAGAGAGCAGGAGAGGGAGGAGGGTCAGAGGGCGAAGCAGGCTCCCCGCCGAGCAGGGAGCCCGATGCGGGACTCGATCCCGGGACTCCAGGGTCATGACCTGAGCCGAAGGCAGTCGCTCGACCAACTGAGCCACCCAGGCGCCCCTGTCTGTGGGACTTTTAATCTGATGCCTTTAATGTTTAACATTCTGGGAAATTTATGTCTTTTTTATGATATCCATTTTTTTTTTTTTAAGATTTTATTTATTTATTTGCGAGAGAGAGAATGAGATAGAGCATGAGAGGGGGAAGGTCAGAGGGCGAAGCAGGTTCCCTGCCGAGCAGGGAGCCCGATGCGGGACTCGATCCCGGGACTCCGGGATCATGACCTGAGCCGAAGGCAGTCGCTTAACCAACTGAGCCACCCAGGCGCCCCATGATTTTATTTATTTAAGAGAGAGAGAGCATGAGAAGGGGGAGGGTCAGAGGGAGAAGCAGACTCTCCGCCGAGCGGGGAGCCCGATGCGGGACTCGATCCCGGGACTCCAGGATCATGACCCGAGCCGAAGGCAGTGGCCCAACCAACTGAGCCACCCAGGCGCCCCGGAAAGCTCTGTTTTATAGAAGAGCTGATGTAAGACCAGAACTGGCCAGGGGCTTCCCTCACCTTGCAGTTAACGTCCGTCCTGCTCCAGTGCCTTCACTTCTAAATACTTATGTGCTGTATGCCTTCCCTGGGGCTAGATAGTATGAAATAGAATTCCATATTTTAACATTGTTCTATTTCTTTTTTTTTTTTTTTTAAGATTTTATTTATTTATTTGAGAGAGAGAATGAGAGACAGAGAGCATGAAAGGGAGGAGAGTCAGAGGGAGAAGCAGACTCCCCGCCGAGCAGGGAGCCCAATGCGGGACTCCAGGATCATGACCTGAGCCGAAGGCAGTCGCCCAACCAACTGAGCCACCCAGGTGCCCCTCATTTGTGTATTTTCTTTGGAGAAATGTCTATTCAAGTCCTCTGACCATTTTAAAATCAGGCTGTTTGGGTTTTTTCCTTCAGTCTTCCTTGGGAGTCCATTATTTTGGGTATCAGTACTTTATCAGAAAAATGACTGGCAAATATTTTCTCCCTTTCTGCGGGTTGCCTTTTCATTTTGCTGATTAGCGTGCTTTGATGCACCAAAGTTACTAACTTTGGTGAAGTCCAGATTCGCTCTTGTATCTTTTGTGTTTGTGCTTTTTATGTCAGAATCCAAGAAAGCATTGTAAAGGGTGCCACCATGTTTCTTCTAAGAGTTCCTTTTGGGGGCGCCTGGGTGGCTCAGTCGTTGGGCGTCTGCCTTCGGCTCAGGTCATGGTCCCGGGGTCCTGGGATCAAGCCCCACATCGGGCTCTCTGCTCGGCGGGGAGTCTGCTTCTCCATCTCCCTCTGCTCCTGCTTGTGTTCCCTCTCTTGCTGTGTCTCACTCTGCGAAATATATAAATAAAATCTTTAAAAAAGAGTTTCTTTTTAAGAGTTTGATGGTTTTAGCTCTTAGGTTTAGGTCTTCAATCCATTTTAGGGTAATTTGTGTGTATGGTGTGAGGTAAGGCTCCAGTTTCATTCTTTGGCACGTGGACATCGGGCTTTCCCAGCACCATGTGTTGAAGAGACTGTCCTTTCCCCGTTGAGTGGTCTTGGCACTCCGGCCAAGTTTGTGCAAAAGTTCATATATGGTCTCTCTGTTTTGTCCCATTGGTCTGCATGTCTTTGTGTGGCTGACTCAGCTTTTACTTATTTTTAAAAGATTTTTATTTATTTTTCTGTCAGAGAGAGAGAGGGAGGGAGAGAGGCAGGCAGAGGGAGAAGCAGACTCCCCGCTGAGCAGGGAGCCTGATGCGGAGCTCGATCCCAGGACCCTGAGATCATGACCTGAGCCAAAGGCAGACGCTTAACTGACTGAGCCACCCAGGTGCTCCCTGACTCAACTTTTAAATTGGCTGTAAGTAACCCATGACAGAAGATCCACTTGGTTGTAAAAATGTTTTAATCGCAAGATTAGTACCATCTGGGTGGATAAACATTAGATTCTTTTTTTTTAAAGAGCCACCCAGACGCCCCTAAACATTAGATTCTTAATTAAAAAGTGATTTTGGCTGAGGAAGACACTATACCAAAAATTAAAAGAGACATTTTTAAATTGGTAGTTTTATAAATAGGTTGTAAGTTCCTCTTAAGGTTTTATATCTGTCTATCTATATTTATATCTATAGAGACACCTGGGTGGCTCAGTCCATTACACGTCTACCTTTGGCTCAGGTCATAATCTCAGGGTCCTGGGATTGAGTCTCGTATCGGGCTCTTTGCTCAGTGATGCGTCTGTTTCTCTCTCCCTCTGCCCCTGCACCCCCTGCTTGTACTCTCTCTCTCTGACAAATAAATAAATAAAATCTTTAAAATATATATCTGTATCTGTGGAGTGCAGAGCCCAATGCAGGGCTCAGTCCCACAACCCATGAGATCATGACCTGAGCCTAAACCGAGAGTTGGACACTCAACCGACTGGACCACCTAGGGGCTTCTTTATTCATTTTTCCAGTGTTTGGGGTTTGCTGAGCTTCATGGATCTGTGGGGTTTATAGCTTTCATCACATTTGGAATGTTTTTGGCCATTATTTCTTCAAAAATAATTTTTCTTTCTCTCCCTTTTCTCTTTTGGAGAGTCCACTTAAATTTATATGAGATTGTTTAAAGTTGTCACACAGTGCAATGATGATCTGTTCATTTTTTCTTTTCTCTCTCTCTTTTTTTAAGATTTTATTTATTTGAGGTGGAGAGAGCACGAGCAGGGGGGCAGAGGGAGAGGCAGAAGCAGGCTCTCCACTGAGCAGGGAGTCTGATGCAGGGCTGGGTCCCAGGACCCTGGAATAAAGACCTGAGCCGAAGGCAGGCGCTTAACCGACTGAGCCACCCAGGCAGGTACCCCTTGTTCATTTTTTCTGTCTTTTTTCCTCTTATTTTGGACAATTTCTGTTGCCATGTCTCAAAGCTGACTGCTCTTTTTTCTGTAATGTCTAATATGTCAGCCATTTTTGTCTCAAAAGTTTTTACCTCATACACTGTAGTTTTAATTTGAAGAAGTGTGACCTGGGTCCTTTTTAGATCTTCATGTGTCTAATCAGCAGGCTCAGTCTTTAGCTTCTTGAATATGTAGAGTGCTCTCATGTCCTTGTCTGTTAATTGTTTTATCTCTGTCATTCTGGCCTGTGGATTTGTCTTTCTCCTTACTGTTGCTCACATTTTCCTGCTTCTTTGCATGTTGGATAATTTTTGATGGCATGCCAGACATTGTTAATTTTACCTTGTTGTCATTGGATATTTTTGTATTACTATAAATATCCTTGGGCTTTGTTTTTGTATGTAGTTAAGCCACTTTGAATCAGTTTGGTTCTTTTAGTTTTTATTTCATGCTTTGTTAGACAGGTCCAGAGCAGCATTTAGTCCCGGGCTAGTTGTACAGATATTTGTGTAGGTCTCTCCTTCTGTGCCGTCCCTGCAGCGTCGAGCTGGTCTGGTATGCCTGGAATCACAGCATCACCCTCTCAGGTCTGGGAGGCATTGCTCTCTTGGGTCTCCTCTACCCGTGCAGTGAGCTGGGGCAGGTGTTTCATCTCAGGGGTCACTTTACTTATCGCTTGATGGCAGTAGAATGGTGGAAAACCATTGTTTCCTAATTTTTGTCCAGGTTTAAGGGGAATAGTAGATCAAGTCCCTTTTACTCCACCTTGGTCAAACTGGAAGCTGGGATAGCAATTTTCCAAAACTTTAATATTTTTGCTTGAAAGCTCAGATTTTTCTAATTGACAACAAATACTGACAGTTGTTTACTTGAATAACTGTGGTTTGTCATTTGTTCAAGTAAAATTGGGTTTTCCATAATAAATCGCAATTCAAACACAAGTGCTTTGTTCCTGAGAACTGATGTACTTTGCCCTTCAGCAGATGTGCTATATGCCCTCTTTGGTTTTGTCACAGAGTATTAAAAGGATTTGTACTATGTCGAAATTTAATAAAATTAGTTTTTGCTGATTAATCCAGAGCAGTTTTCATTGACACTGGCATTTTATTTGTTGTTGTTGTTTTTTTTTGGTGGGGGGGGTGGATGGCAGGCTTTTATTTTTTATTTTATTTTATTTTTTAAAGATTTTATTTATTTATTTGAGAGAAAGAGAGAGAGAGAGAGAGCACATGAGAGGGGGGAGGGTCAGAGGGAGAAGCCGACTCCCTGCTGAGCAGGGAGCCCGATGCGGGACTCGATCCCGGGACTCATGACCTGAGCCGAAGGCAGTCGCTCAACCAACTGAGCCACCCAGGCGCCCTGTTTTTTTATTTTTTAATTTAAAAAAAAATTCTATTTATATTGACAGAGCAAGCACAAGCAGGGGGAGTGGCAGGGGGCAGGCAGAGACAGAGGGAGAAGCAGGCTCCCCACCGAGCAGGGAGACCGATACGGGGCTCGATCCCAGGACCCCGGGATCATGACCTGAGCCGAAGGCAGACGTTTAGCCGACCGAGCCACCCAGGCACCCATTCCTCACTTAAAAAACAAGAAAAGATGTTTGTTTCTTTTTAGAGAGAACAAGAGAGCATGAGTGAGAGGGAGGAGCAAAGAGAGAGGGAGATAACCCCAAGCAGGTGCCACAGTGCGGAGCCCAAAGTGGGGCTTGATCCCCCAACCCCAAGATCATGACCTGAGCTGAAACTGAGGGTCAGGCACTCAACCGACTGAGCCATCCAGGCACCTTGGCTTTTATTTATCTATTTATTTTTCAGAGGGAGAGAGATTGGGGGAAGGGTGGCCGAAGGGCAGAGGGAGAAAGAATCTTAAGCAGGGCGTGGAGTTGGATGTGGGGCTTGATCCCAGAATCCTGAGATCATGACCTGAGCCAAAATTAAGAGTTGGATGCTTAACTGACTGAGTCACCCAGTTGCCCCCGACACTGACATTGTAAAATTACGGCTGGATGGTGATGAAGAGTGTGGGGCCTGCTGTTCTGGATTGGAGCTTCTGCCCTGATTTGTCAGGGTGCCCGTTTTACCCTCCTCGCAAATAAATGGTGACTCCAAGAAGGAAGAGGACAGTTTCTCTTAAACCATTACGATGATGGTTTTGGTCTTAAAGACCCTACTTTTGTTCACTGTTGGTTAGAGAAAGTCTAGAGACAGCGATTGGTGCAAATGGGTCAGGGCTGGGCTGCAGCCATGATATTGGGCAGATTGGAAGCATTTTTAGGATATAAAAGATACACTTACTTATATAAGAAGTAAGATAGACTTATTTCACTTTTGGGGAATTTAAATCAAGTTTTGTTACCTAAGGTAGGACAAATTTGGATTTCGTTTAAAGAAATGCTGTTGAATGAAGCAGTTTCTTTGTAGCCAGCAGCCTTGGAGATGATTAATGGAAGATGTTTGAACATGCCAGGGTAGTGTTTAGCCTTCCAGTGGAACTGTAAAGTATATGAAAGCACTGCAAAAAGTATTTCGGGATGCCTGGGTGGCTCAGTCGTTAAGCGTCTGCCTTTGGCCCAGGTCATGGTCCCAGGGTCCTGGGTTCGAGCCCCTCATCGGGCTCCCTGCTCGGCGGGAAGCCTGCTTCTCCCTCTCCCACTCCCCCTGCTTGTGTTCCCGCTCTCGCTGTCTCTCTTTCTGTCAAATAAATAAATAAAATCTTAAAAAAAAAAATTTCTTTTCATGTACAATGTGTGCTTCTATGAAATGACACCCACGTATCTAAATTACATAAAATGTGTGCTAAAGTAATACAGGAAGAAAGACGACTTTTGAAGAAGATAATGGATTAAATTTTACTTTGATTAATCTTTGAAAATTAAATAATTTCAGAAAACAAACTTCTTATAGCGTCAGTGTCTTTCTTTGGCCCCTTCTCAGCAGGGGTGTCCCTCTGAGGGCCCCAGGCTGCCTGCATCCCCCAGCTGTGTACACACAGGCTCCTGGCAGCACTGTTGATGATAGTTCATGATAGCCGGCGGGCTCTTGTGCCAGGAGGCTCATGGCCTCTATCCTTCGACTTGATCCCACGTTAACCTTTGTGTGTCATTTCTCACGGTCCCTCCCCCCCCCAGCTCCCTGTGTGTTTCTTATGATAATCACTAATGTACTTGTGTGTTGGTAAAGTTTCTTGAGACGATAACAGTGCCCATTCTAAAACCTGCAGGTAAATGAATTTGACAGCTGTATTAGTCCATGTAACTGACAGCGAGTTTTGACACAGAACATTCCTTTTACCCCAGAAAGTCCCTTTGTAGCACTTAATCCCCCACCCCCAGCTCCAGTCTCACCCTAAGCAGCCACTGATTTTCTTTTGTTATGGGTTAGTTTTGCTTGTTTTAGAATTTTGCATAAATGGAATCATACAGGATGTACTCTTTTGAGTCTCATATCATTCCCACAGCATGATTTTTTTTTTTAAATTGCGGTAAATTTAGCACAAGAAATTTACCATTCTAAAGTCTACAGTTCTGTGGCCTTTAGTGCATTCCTACTATTGTGCAACCATCACTGCCATCTAGTTCGAGAAGATTTTCACTCCCTAAAGGAGACCCTATACCCATGAAACAGCTGCTTCTTATCCACCCCCCTGCCCCGGCACTAACTCTGCTTTGGTTCTGTGTGAATTTGCCTGTTCTGGACATTTCATATAAACGGAATCATGAGATTGGTCTTTCTTTTTTCTAAGGATTTATTTTAGAGAGACAGAGCGTGCGTGAGGCAGAGCAGGCAGGGGGGAGGGGCAGAGGGGGACAGAATCCTCAAGCAGACTCCCCGCTGAGCGCAGAGCCCAGTGCAGATCTGGATCCCAGGACTGTGAAATCATGATGTGAGCTGAAATCAAGAGTCAGATGCCTAACTGACTGAGCTGCCCAGGTGTGCCCCCCTCCCCCATTAAAAAAAAAAAGAGCTCTACCGGGGCACATGGGTGGCTCATTCAGTTAAGTGGCTGTCTTTGGCTCAGGTCATGATTCCAGGGTCCTGGGATTGAGCCCCAGGTCAGGCTCCCTGTTCAGCAGGGAGTCTGCTTCTCCCTCTGCCCTACTCTCTCTCTCTCTCTCTCTCAAATAAATAAAATCTTAAAAAATAATAATAATAAAGTGAGTTCTACACCCAACATGGGGCTTGAACTCAACAGCCCTGAGATCCGGAGTTGCGTACTCAACTGATTGAGCACCCCACGAGATTGGTCTTTTGCATCTGACATCTTTAACTTAGCAGGATGTTTTCAGGGCTCATCCATATCGTAGCATGTGTTGGAACTTTTCATGTTTGAGAAATACTCCACTGTATGGATGCATACATTTTGTTTATCTGTTCACCTGTTGATGGGCATGTGGGCTGCGTCCACCTTTTGGCTATCATGAATAATGCTGCTGTGAGCATGTGTGTGCAGCGTTCTGTTTGAACACTTTTTGGGCATATATCTAGCAGTGTAATTGCTGGGGCATATGACAATTCTGTGTTTAACTTTTTGGGGAATAACCAAACTCTTCCACAGGAGTTGGATCATTTTACTCTCCTAGCATACAGGTCAAAAGCACAGCTATAGTTCTTTGAGAATAGTGCTCTTTCTGGTACCAGCAACTTGTGTGAGGAATGTGGGCTGCCCTCTTCAAGGGCGTGGGGGGGGGGTGGTAGGCAGGTCACTTGAACCACCGCGGTGCTCTGCTGTGGAGATCAGTAGCTTCTTCATGAAGTGTTCCCTTAGACGTAAGCTCTTGATGACATTCTCTAGTTAAATTGTGCTGGAGAAGCTGATTCTTCAATTGTTAGGACTTACTCGTTGCCATTTTTGGAGGGTAGAGTTTTGGAGTTCCCTGTTCTGTTACTCTTGGCGATGTCTTCCCCTGGGTGTCATGGCCTGTGAAGTACTTGATGACTTCCCTGGCTGAGTAGGCGTGCACAGCGATGGCGGCTTTGGGCCATGCTGTGGCACTTCATGTGGAGCTGACTTCAGAGCGTGGAGCCTTTCTCTATAGAGGCTGGGTTTCAGAAGCTCAGAGTTATAGTTCATGAATAAGAAAATTGACAACTAATTTAAGAGGAGTACTTATGAAAGAATTAGTTCCTTAACTGGGTTTAGTATGCTTGTTCTAAGAACTTGTTTTTGTCTTATGGTTCCCTTATCCATTGGGTCAGGGTGTTAATATTTGCAAACTGTGAGTCAGGTTCTTACACCTGTAGATGGGAGCCTTGATGCTGGACTAAAGGTTGGCCTCACGGCTCTTCTCTTTATCTGCTCTCATCCTTATCTGTTGACCAGCAGGCCTGCAGAGGTCATGACCTCTGGCTCCTGGAGGGCAGGACTTTTCACACTGGGTGACTGCAAGCAGCTCTTGATGTCTGATGCCCAGAGCAGACTCTCTCTTTTCATCTGCTGTGGTGGTCTCCCACCAGGCCCTTTGTAAAGCACCTTTCCCATGTGAGTTTAGTGATATTTAGTGATAAGTATCATTTATATCTGCTGTTGCCGACCCAGTTATCAAACATGTACTTCTTGCCAGGTACTGTTCTGAGTGCTTCACCAGATTAACTCATTTGATCTTGGTAACCCTCAGGCCCAGGTGCTGCTCTTCTCCCTGTTGTAGAGGTGAGTACATTGAGGCTCAGAGAGGCTGGGCCACAAGCCCAGCGTCAGGAGTGGCAATGCTGGCTGCAGAGCCCCACTCTGGTCACTCAGCTGTGTTGTCCCCAGTCACATGCTCCCCCCCCACCGTGCCCTTGTCTCTCAGGTAAATAACGGTATGGTCACGGAACACGTCCCTTCTGCTGTCGGCTGTATCTCCTGTGGATACCGTAGTGCTCGTCTCTCTACATCGTGCTGTCCTCATGTCTTCCCATTTACGTCCGTGCTCATGAAAGGGCTCTTTGTAGTTTTACTTAAAAAAACATCTCTGTTGCCTCCTTTCTGTTAGCCATACTTTTTGAAGTACCAGTACCAGTGTTAGTAAGCTGGTTAGTAACATTTTGTCCTACGTGGTACCTTAGTCATGGGCAATTCCTGGTCACAGGAAAGGCATTTTGGCTTGTAAGAGCGCCCATCTGTTAAAGGGAGAGAATTTACTCTAATTAGTGCTTTAACTTAGCCGTAAATTCCTTTTAGAATTTTTGAGGAAACTCTAATAGGGAAAGAGCTGCTCTGTGGATTCCTGCTTCAGTCTTTTTTCTTTTCTTTTTTTTAAGATTTTATTAAGTAATCTCTACACCCAATGTGGGGCTCGCACTCACAACCCTGAGATCGAGTTGCATGCTCTACTGACTGAGGCAGCCAGGTGGCCCCCTGCTTCAGTCCCCCCCCCCTTTTTAAAGATTTTATTTATTTATTTGAGAGAGAGAGAGAGTGCACGAGCAGGGGGAGAGGCAGAGGCAGAGGGAGAAGCAGGGTCCCCGCTGAGCAGGGAGCCTGACGTGGGACTCAGTCTCAGGACATCGAGATCACGACCTGAGCCAAAGGCAGATGCTTCACTGACTGAGCCACCCAGCTGCCCTTGTAGAGAATATTTAAAATGTGCTTGAAGTGTGATGTGTTTCTCCTCCTGTTGAGGACCCATGACTGCAGAGAAAAAAAGGCTGCCTGGAAATGGGGACTGAAAAGTCGTGGGGCTGAAGGGCTCCTTCATTAACTGTCCCCATATTCTTGACTCAGAAGAGAGCAACAGCTTTGTCCTTACCTGTGACTGTAAATACCTCTATGGGTATGAAGGGAAAGGCATTACTTGGTTAAACCAGGCCCAGAATGGGGACATCTGGCCACTGAGTACTTACTTTGTGGGTGGGGAGCAGAGAATTTGGGGTTTCATGGTGGCTCTCCAGATGTGGGTGGGTGGGTGTGCTGTGCTGAACCCGCCCTGCCCTGAGAGTTTACAGACCATGGGTGAGGGCAGCAGGTAAGCCTGTCCCTCTAGCCACAGATGAGCTGTTTGCGGCCACAGGTGAAAGTTTTAAAGCTTTGGACACATGTTTGAGAGGAAGTTTTAGGGTTCTATTGCAAATGTGCCCTAAGCTTTAGGTCTTAGGTGACAAAAGCACAGTTATACAGATAGTTAACTGCTTTGTTTAATTTTTAAAATTTATCAAGGTATGATTTTCGTAGCATAAATGGACTAATTTTAAGTGTATAATTAGTGCTTTTTATTAAAGTTTACTGAATTGTGAAACCAGCACCCTAATCCAGTTTTAGAACATTTTGTAACCCCAATAATATCCCTCACACTTGTTAACAGTTAATTCCTGTTTCTTCCCCCAGCCCCAGACATTCACTAGTCTACTTTCTTCTGTCTCTATAGGTTTGTTATTTTTAAAAAAGATTTAAATATTTATTTATTTTAGATGGGGGAAGGGGCAGAGGGAGAGAGAGTTTGAAGCTGACTCCGCACTGAGCTCGGAGCCCTACGCGGGGCTCGATCCTGAGATCACAGCCTGAGCCGAAACCAAATGTCGGACGCTTAACTGATTGTGCCACCCAGGAGCCCCTGTAGGTTTGTTTTTTATAATTCACTTTTTTTTTTTTAAGATTTTATTTATTTATTTGACAGAAAGAGACACAGCGAGAGAGGGAACACAAACAGGGGGAGTGGGAGAGGGAGAAGCAGGCTTCCTGTGGAGCAGGGAGCCCGATGCGGGGCTCGATCCCAGGACCCTGAGATCATGACCCGGGCTGAAGGCAGACACTCAACGACTGAGCCACCCAGGCGCCCCTATAATTAACTTTAAAAATCCTTAAGCATATTTAAAGCAGCAGCATGGTAACTGCTTATCCAGTGTATGAACACCTTCTTTCTTTTTTTTTTTTTTTTTTTTAAAGATTTTATTTATTTATTTGCGAGAGAGAGAATGAGAGACAGAGAGCATGAGAGGGAGGAGGGTCAGAGGGAGAAGCAGACTCCCTGCCGAGCAGGGAGCCTGATGCGGGACTCGATCCCGGGACTCCAGGATCATGACCTGAGCCGAAGGCAGTCGCTTAACCAACTGAGCCACCCAGGTGCCCTGAACACCTTATTTCTGGTTGAGTAAAACCTTGGGCTTCGACGTGGGCCAGGGGTTGGCAGACTTTCTCTGTAAAGGACCAGGTGGTAAATATTTTGGACATAATGGGTCATATATAAGTTTCTGTGGCAAGTACCCAACTTTGCCATTAAACCCTGAAAATAGGGACGCCTGGATGGCTCGGTTGGTTGAGCGTCTGCCTTCGGCTCAGGTCATGATCCCAGGGTCCTGGGATTGAGTCCCACATCGTGCTCCCTGCTTGGTGGGGAGCTTGCTTCTCCCTCTCACTCTGCCTTCTGCTCCCCGTCCTTGTGCTTGCTCACTCTCTGTCAAATAAATAAATAAAAGCTTTAAAAAAAAATAAAAATAAACCCTGAAAATATCCGTGGGTAGTTGGTGCAGGGGTGAATGGGAGCCAGCGGGACTTTGTACAGAAACCAGGACTAGAGATCAAGGCAGTTGATGTTTTCATCAGTCGTGTTGATGGCTGATGTTAAGCCTACTTACTTAATTTTTGGGTCATATTTAGTTAAGTAACGTGTAATGGTGTCTGGGAAGATACTCAAGAATTTAGGTTATCCTGACAATTCAGAGAAATTAGGAGTTTAGGAGTACATATATAAGTAGTAGGTTTTAGAGAGTCTGGGAATAGTAACCACGCAACAGGATTTGAGTTTTGTAGGGTCCTAAGTAAGCACTCATCAGCAATAAATACAAAAATGAGGGAGGGGGTTTGGTACCTAAAATAAAACTTAAAAATTTTAAATGTAGATCAGTTAGATTTAACTGGAAGAACTAAGCACTTCTAGACCAGTAGGTGTGGGTTTGGTCCTGGTGGGTTTGGTTGTTACTATAAAAGTTGTCCTTCTAGCCAGCTATACTCAGTCTGATTCTTTCGTTATGTCTCTGAGTCTCAAGTTTTTGTTTACTTCTTTACAAAATGGAAAAATTCCCTTCTCCAGTTATAAAAGTGCTGCGTTCTGAGCAACGTTGAGGTGTTCACAGCAGAAACTGGCAATCCTGTGTTCACCCACCCTGGAGAATGCCACGGGGGTGGGCTGTTCTGTCTTCTTACACAACCCGCAGTGCCTGTCCTAGGTGTACGAAGATAGGCGTGCGTATATGGTAAGATGAGCGTGGAAACAGTCTACACTGTTGAGTTGTCTGCTGTTCCCCATCAGCACTGTGCAGGCTTTTGTTTTCCTCCTATTCTCTTGTGCCCGTCTTACCACCTCATGAATTGCTAGGCATTCAGCTGGGATCTGAGGAAGGAACACAGGAGTTTCCCAGCATACCATTAAGAACAAGATTCCTGTTTTTTAAGCTCAGGGATGGCAGCATGCACCTATCTGTGCCAAAACCGCACCATGCTGCCTCTGCTCAGGGTTACTCCATCCTCACCTACAGATGTGTTCTCCACTGCTGTCACTCTTGCCTAGGTAGAGTCCCAGTGCTAGATCCTGCGGGGCTGCGTCTGGGAGAAAGTGGGGGAAACAGCGTGTTAATGGCTGCTGGAGGGACCCTTGCTTGGAGGCAGGGCTTATTGACTGGGACTTGGGCACTTGAGGTAGTTCCCTAGCCCTTTCTTCTCCTACCCCCAATTGATGTCTCCTGAGGGACACCTGCCATGGAAGATGACAGTGCTCGTGTTCTCCCCGGTTATGGGTGCTCTTTGCATTTGCTGACAAAAGTTTGCAAGGAAGCTTCAGATGAAAGGTTAAAGAGGAGTGAGGTCTAGCCTGGACTCACCCTGAACCTCTGGGGTTCATCAGTCTTCAGGTCATTGTGCTTCTGGCCCACAGGTTTATTTTTCCCTCATCTGGCATCTGGATCTCAAGGGGACACTCAGAGTATTATTAATAGCAGGGACCTCGTGTAAGTCAACTTCCACTTTGTGACTAGCACTCTGTTTTACTTTCTGATTTATTTTTATTTATTTCTGCTATGTAGTGCAGTTTGGCCCTTTTGCATTAATGCACTGTTGGGTTGGTCTTAGGGCAGTTGGTTGTATGCTGTAGAATTGAGACATGCTTTGGAATTTTCTTGGGCTTCTTTGGGCCCAGAATTTCATTCTGGGGTAATTCAGATGTTTTATCTTTTCCCTTCTGATGACTTTTGTCTCTGAGATATAAAGGAACTTTAAGAGGAAGATTAAGTGATTAAATTGGTTGCCTTCTATCTATACCAAATTAATTTTTTTTTAAATTTCAAATTTAGTGTACATATATATATACACATACACGTACACACATATATACATGTATATATGTGTATATGGCGGGGGAAGAGAGAGAGGCAGAGGGTATACATATGTATGGGTATACACACACACACGGTGAGGAGAGGGAGAGAGAATCTCCAGCAGACTCTGTGCCCAGCGCGGAGCCTGACATGGGGCTTGATCTCACAACCCTGAGATCATGACCTGAGCTGATACCAAGAATCAGAGGCTCAAGCGATTGAGCACCCAGGTGCCCCAGTCTATACCAGATTTCTGTAAAAATGCCTAAGTTGCCATTCTGGGTGACTTGACTGATTCTTCTTGCCCCCAAAGTAGAGTTCTTTGACATGTGTGTACCACCTGTAGGTCCTTTAGCATTGACTGGCAGCCTTTCTTAGAACCCTTGCTGTGTTTCCTTGGAGGAAAGATGGAGCACAAGTTAGGATGGTGTGTGACTCAGCACAAGAACATGGTGCTCTCTTCCTGGTCATCAGTGACTTAGAGGTAAATTATGTAGAACCAGTAATGTAGAACCAAAAAGAAAAAGAAAGGGCTTGATGGAGCTAAAAATGGGTTTGACAAACTGCGACCTGCTCCTGGCCCCCCCCCACTGGGTTTATATTTAAGTGTGACAAAGGGATATGGAACAATGTGGTTTTGGGGAATTTCTCAGGTATTTGAATTTTAATGAATAAAAATAATTTATGGCATGTCCTTTAAGTAGAAGTTGGCTTCCAGAATTTTGGGGACATCTGAGCTGGGCTGGGCTGGCTCAGTGCTCGGTCAGGCTCTCAGTAAGGGATCTGAACTAATCACATGATAGATGCTCTGGGTGTGGGGTAAAGAGGAAACCAGGGATGGAGCCAGATTTGTTCCATTGTACTTCCAGTGATTTGCTCTCTCTGTAACATGGAGGGAAGTATGACACATTGGACAAATGCAGAAATGTTGACAAATCTTAAAGTCAGATGCTCCACACAGAAACCATTAGACCTCCATGAGAAATTCAAGGGAAAATAATGCCCTTTACTAATCGTGCAATGAAGACATGCTCCTGTGTCAACGTTGGGGAGTGCACCTGTGGTGGAAGGTGGTCCAGCCGGGAGCCAGGAGGACTGCGATCCTCAGTTTGGCTCTGCCCTTTCTGTGTCACTTGGAGCATGTCATCTGTCCCTCGGTTTCAGTTTGTGACTAACCTTGCTCGGGAGACATGCAGTGCTTGCCCTTTACAAGATGGAAGAACGCAAGGTGTGTGGGTGTGTATAATTGTTTTTAATTCACCAGCCTTGTTTACACTGGCCCTATTATATCTGCCTTCTCTCCATTACTGTGTTTCTATTTTTGGATTTTCTCTTTCATTTGCTGATTTGAAATAGCAAAGAATGTAGCAAGCTAGCTTATGACAGTTGATAGCTGCTAAAAAGAAGTGAAAAAAAAAAAGGTGGTGTGGGCAAGTGAAGCATGAGTGGATGGCACACTAGGGCGTTAGGTTGGGGAGTACAGTGTTGCTCGTACTCAGAGCGTGCCAGAGATGGTGGGTGACCAGGCCACTGAGCCGGCTGCTGGTGTGCATTTCACTAGGACTGCTAAGCCAGCGCTGCCTGGCCTTTATCTTTGCTTGTAAATGTTAAGTTCATTGAACGTGTATGGGTAAATACCTGCTTCTAATAAAGCATACCATGAGTGTTACTTGAAAGATATTTTTGTATTTATGTATAAGGCTTATATTTTAAATTTTGATTTGTGGTTTCAGAGTTTTAGTAATATGATAGTAAGATTTTTTTTCTTTCTTTCTTTTTTTTTTTAAATAATGGAAATTTGTGTTCAGATGCTACAGTAGGTTTGTTTAGGCCAAGACTTTGAATGCCTTGACAGGATTTGGAACCCATAGTGTGAATTCTGGCAGATCATGGAGAGTGTTTTCTAGAATACTAGCATTCGTATTAATTTAACTTGTCCTTTCTATTCAGATTGTAAAGGAAGTATTTGAATTTATTGTTGGACCGTGTATGTTAGTTTTGTTGAGAATTTCTTTTCTTTTCTTTTTTGTTGTTTTCAGAGCGAGCCCGCACACACAGAGTGGGGGAGGGGCAGAGGGAGAGAGAGAATCTCCAGCAGACTCCACACCTCCTACACAGGGCTCAGTCCCACCACCCTGAGATCATGACCTGAAACAAAATCTAGAGTTGGATACTTAACCGCCTGAGCTACCCAGGCACCCCTCTGGTTGAGAATTTCTTTCCTTTTTTTTTAAAGATGTTATTTATTTATTTGAGAGCAAGAGCATGAGCGGTGGGGAGGGGCAGAGGAAGAGAGAGAGAGAGAGAGAGAAAGAGAAGCAGACTCCCTGCTGAACAGGAAGCCTGATGCAGGGCTTGATCTCAGGACCCTGGAATCGTGACCTGAGCTGAATGCAGACACTCCACTGACTGAGCCACCCACGTGTCCCAAGGAGACTTTCTTCTTTGTATATTCTACCGAAATGTAACCTTTTCAGCTTAGTTCCTGTGCCTCCTGCTTGCCAGGGTGAATGTGACAGTCATTCCCTCTGTCAGGCAGTGTCTGGTACCAGTCAGGGAGTGGGCCTGGGCCACCAACTTGTGTTGGACCCCCTCGGAAGGGTGTCATGCCCACTGTGTGTCCGACCCTGTGCTTCGTTGTCAGGGCCACCATGAGGAAAGGCATCGTTCCTGACCTGGAGGAGCTGGGCTCCTGCCTGTGGAGACAGACTTGACACCAACCAGCCAGAAGCGCACTGGAAGGATTAGAAAGAGGTGTGCAGGGTGTAATAGGGCTCCCAGACTGGGGTTGAGCTGAGTCTTGTGCACATGTGTGGTGATGGTGATTTGAATGGGTTGGGCACAGAGGCTTGTTGTTCTCCTAGTGCAGAGGTAGCTAATGAGAGAATGTTCAACCTCCATTCCTCTCTACAGCTCTTAGACTTGCTGTGAGCTCTGCCAAGGTTGGGAGGTGGGCAGGGCCCAGGGATTCACCTGGAGGAAATGTAGGGGCTCACAGGGTTTGTTTCCAAGTAGGGGCTGAAGCACAGGGCTTTGAGGGTGGGGCAAATGGTGCGTTTCAGGGTCCTGTCTATGTATGGAAAGTTCTTATTTTCATCATAGTGCTGTTAGGAAAGGGAACTTCTATTTTCATTTAAACTTATACATAAAGAATATTATTCTAGGGATGCCTGGGTGGCTCAGTCGGTTAAGCATCTGCCTTCGGCTCAGGTCATGATCTCAGGGTCCTGGGATCAAGTACCATGTCGGGCTCCCTGCTCAGCTGGTAGCCTGCTTCTCCCTCTGCCTGCCGCTCCCCCTGCTTGTGTTCCCTCTGTGAAATAAATAAATAAAAATCTTCAAAAAAAAAAAAAAGAATGTCACTCTAAAGAAAATATTAGCTAAATGATGATATGGGTAGTGACTGCGTGGTTATGACAAAAACTTAGGAATATGGTACCTAGATGGGTGAATTGGGCAGTCATTGGCTGGGTGGGCTAGTGGGGAGCACAGAAGAGTGGGTCTTGCCAGTTCTTTTAATTTAAGGAAATAGAATAGAAAACACTGGTGTGTCACACATACTGTATGGAAATACCATCTCTGAATATTTTTGATTCGCTTGGGTGTAGTATACCCTGGTCTGGGTGTAAATTGTGTTCCTCACCATGGATTGTGTTTAGAAAAGTATGAGAACTGCTGGCCTGAATGACCTTGAAGGGACTTTTCACCTCTTAAGATTCTATTTTGCTTTATTTTTTCATCAAATATTTATTGAATGCCTGATTTGTGCCAGGGCCTGGGCTAGGATGCTGGGTCTAGAAGTAAACAAGACACTCAAGCTCTGGCCCCTTAAGGAACCTTTTGCCTTATATGAGAAGATGATTTTTATAAACCAGTTATTGCTGTCTTTCCCATTGATTCCAAGGGTTATGATAGTTACAACTCTGAAATGGAAAATCTGATGGACATAGGCTGCAGTCTTAATCATTTAGAGCTCCTGGCCCTTGGGTGGACCTGGTCATTGCTGTTCACACTGTTGTCAGTTTAGGTGAGTTGTGTATATTGGTACTAAAAATCATAAGTGCAATTGATGTTAGAATGTCTTTTGAAAAATGACACCAGGATTCAACCTTGAAATGGAAAGCTCTTGTGCGCACAGTGCCTGATTCCTGTCAGTGAGATACATGGTTGGCACCGGTTGAATAAAGGCAATTGTGCATTTCTTGCAAAGCCACAACTGGGTGCTCCAGGGAGCCTAAGGAAAGATGACCACCGTTAACAAGTGAAGCTTTGCTGTGCGTTATAACTGAGGAGTGCCTGCCACAGCCAGGACTGCCACTGAAGGCAAGAGGAAGCAGCCGCTTCCTTCGGAAGAGATGAGGGAAGCAGAGGCTCATGTGACCAGCTTTCATATGACACGGGACCATCATGGGGGAATGGTAACATTTGATTGGCAGCCACCTCCTTGATGGAATTGTAGATAGATGAAGTGTGTTATGTGATGTTAGGAATGTCACAGAAGTGAGCATAAGGCCGAGTGGTGGCCTAAGGAAAGAGCGATCGCCTCAGCCCAGGGGCAGTCCTCATGTGTTCTGAGGAACGGGACTCCTGGCTTGGCTTCTGTGGGGTGCGGTAGGAGTTGACCACATGGACAGACTCCGTGGACAGAAGGGTACCTAAGTGTGCAAGGGGGCACGGGTTGAGCAGTGTGGGGAAGAGGACAGTGTGAGGGACTGACTGTTCAGGAGGTGTGGTGGGTGCTGGAGAGAGGGTGAGGCTGGGTGCCTCATTGGGCACTGAGGATGGTAGAAAGGACTGAGAGGTAATTGCAGGATAATTCTCGTAGTATGTGTTGGTTGGCATGTAACAGGTGAAAATGTACAACTTGTTTGGCGGTACACGGTGTAGAAAGGAGAGCCTGGCAGAGACGGCTGGTGAGGCTCCCACAGTAGATGGGAGGTGACGGGCTTGGTTGGGAGGGTTGGCCCCAGGCAGGAAGAACGCAGTCCACACAGTCCCGGGAAGGTGTGGGCTAAGCCGTGGAGGATGGCTGGGGGCCTGCATGCCGCGTGTTTAGGGGAGGGGGAGGAGAAGAGGCGGCCCCTGGGACCCAGTGTGGAGTACGAGCTCTGAGAACTCTTGAGTTTCCGGAGGGAGAGGAGCTACACGAAGCTCCTGGGATTTGGGGCCCCCGCTTTGCCCGCGCCGTGGTCTGCAACTCAGTGTGAGGTTTCTCAGGCCCTGTTGGTGGCCTTCAGAAATGCTGGCTCAGCTGGCGACATGCGGGGGATCGCACGGGAGTCCAGACCAGGGAGTTGGTGGGCTTGCTGGCGAGGGCCGCCCTTAGGCGGTGCTGTCTTACTGAAGTGCAGTGAGGGGGCGTGTCAGAAGGACGTGAGCTGTCTGTTGGCAGTGGGTGGAGACGGGGGCTGAAGGCGGGGAGGTCACTGGAGTTGGGCACGGAGGTTTGTGTCTGGACAGCTGGACGTGCCCTTCATGTGGAGATAGCACAGCCGAGCTGGGGGAGAAGGAGGGTGACTCTTGCGGTGTCCTCGTCGGTGGGGCCTGGCCTGTGGGCCGGGCCTCGTGTTGGGTACTCCCATGCTTTGCTCCCCTGAAGCCTTAACTAGGACCCAGTCCGGGAGGGAGAGGCTGCCTCCTCCCTTCACCCCTTCCCCAGGTGCGGAGAGGCAGCTGAGCAAGAGCCCCGAGGCTGGCGGGCTGGCTGGGACCGCTGAGGGCGTGGGGCGCCTGGCAGGCGAGTGCACAGTGGAGCTGGGCAGAGGAAAGCAGTGTGCGTGGGCAACGGCCCCTGGACTCTGGAGTGGAGGGAGAAGCTGGCCGCGTGGAGGTGGATGGGTGCTCGGTGGGTGCCGTTGGGCCAGGGAACTGAGTGCTGCGAGTGGTTTTACCGGTGCCACGTTTTGAGGCTTTTCCTGGTATACATACAGGGCTTCTGTCAGAAGAATTTCAGGATTTCACCTCAAAGCCCTCACGGGCCTGGCAGCCAGAGCCTCACCTCTGTTCACATTGTAAGCTTTTTCCTTATTCTCAGTACTCATGGTTTTGTCCCAAGCTTTAGGAGTCTGTTCAGAGCTTGTGTTAGCTGTTCCCTAGATCATAATATGTGCTGTACTAGCCTCCATTGGAGACCCCCAGTCTGAGAGCCACACAGATTCGGTCTGGGAAGGAATCAGCCCGGAACAGTTGCCTGCACGGAGCTGGCCTGCTGTGGGGAGGTGCAGGGGTTCTGTAAATGCACGCCTGTGCACCCTGGCCTGCGCTTGGTGTCGGAGGCCAGTGGGACTAGTGCTTGTTGCGTGGTAGGTGGATGGTGTGTGGGCTGAGTGGCTCAGGGTCCCACGGGGTTGTGGTGCTCTGTGTGTGCCTCTGTCAGCCTCGCCCGCTGCGGGCTTCTTTCCTTCTGAAGATTCTGCCAGGCTCCCTGCAGGCCAGTCCCTGAGGCACTTCGTGGAGGTGCTAGCACAGAATCGAGTCTGTTGGTTGGGTCTTCATCATTGATTTCAATTTGCAAGAGTTTTAAAAGTAACCTTACGTACTAATCAGTCCCGAAGTGGCCCATAATAGTTTCATATCCACTGGCCTCATTTTATTTTTCCTGCTTTCGGGAGAAGACACAGTGGCTAAAATGTGTGGATAAAAAAATAAAAAATAAAATAAAATGTGTGGATAACCAGTTGGCTCTTCTGTTGCTCTTGGTAGAATCGGAATTTAGCTGCAGTGCAGGGATGGACAGGCAGAGGGAGAGGGAGCCCGATGTGGGGCTCCATCCAGGGCCCTGGGATCATGACCTGAGCCGAAGGCAGATGTTTGACCGATTTAGCCACCCAGGCGCCCCACCATTTGTGTATCTTTACATGTAAAAAGGGGTGTTCCTCATAAGTACTCTCCCTGATAAATCTATTTGTCTTGCTTGCAAAACCTGGTTGAAAGGACTTAACAGGCTTGGTTAGCCTCTGGGTGGAGAGGGTATTGCTCAAAGAATTTTCCATGAGTGGTAGGCAGGTAGGGCCTGCGGCTGGCACCCTTCCACACGTGCGTGTGCGTGTGCGTGTGTTGATGCTCATGGTGCAGGGTGGTGTTGGGAGAGGGATGCTTGTGTTGGGAGTCGGAGTACTCTGTGTTTTTCTCACCACCTCACCGGATGCCCTGGATAACAGGTACCTGTCTGTCTTTGCTGACTAAGAAAAGTCTAATTTCAAATACTTCGTGTTTGACATGAAATTTCCTGGCTTTTTTCCCCCTCAAGTATTGTGTGATCTTTATTCCATGAAAATCTTGAACTCAGCACAGATTTCATCTTTACACAGGATGGTAATTGTACCAAGAATTAAAACTTTTTTTGTAAAATCTGATGAAGACACTGATTCCTCCCGCCCGCCACCCCCCTCGAGGGAGGGAGACAGGATTGAGGGTAAGGGCAGGGCACATAAATCCATTCACTGACAAATTCACGTTTGTCTTTCTAATGAGAGAGGCCGAGAGGCTGGCTGTTGTGGTGAAGCACCCCACAGCGGTAGCGGCATCAGCAGCCGTTGGAAGGGTGCTGGTCACGCTGGAGGCTGGCCAGGAGCGCGGGGCTGTGGTGGGAGCCGGAGGTGGGAGCCAGGGCACGGGGCCTTCGGACCCTGCTGGAAGCAGCTCAGGGAGGTCTCGCTGGGAGCATTCCTGGTGTGTGTTAACAGGGGACCAACCTGGATGTGCCCTTTGTGCACATCTCCTCCATGAGCCACTTGAACCCTCGCTTGAAAGTGAGTCTTAGACATGTAAAACCATTCCTGAATGACACAAGCCAGCTAGCTGAAAAATTGATTTGTTTTGGCTTAGAATCCAGAGGAATTGAGAGAGAGACAGATGCAGACAGACGAAAACAGTGTGTCTGGAGAAGCTGTTTCTACGGGGAAGGTGACAGAATTTTCTTTACTTGGGATCACTTTCGAGCCAAACTCTGTGGAACGGAAGAACCTTAATCTCTTGTTAATAGGCAGCTTTCTGAGACAGAGCTTCCCAAGTGTGACCTAAATATGTACTACTGCATCACGTCCCAAAACATAGTTTTTAATGATGCTTTGAACACTTCAGAAGACAGTGTAGAACACAGAGCGAAGTCCTCGGTGAGGAGAGTGTAGACGTCGCCTGGTGTGTTTTCCAAGGCGCCAGTGCCTGTGGGTGTCACCGCCTGCCCTTTGCTGGGCTTTCTCCCTGCCTGTGTCTGTTAATGCTGATTTGGCTCCTGTCCTTGGTGATTCCTGCCCTCCCATGTCCTAGGTCCTTCTGGTGCACACCAAGGACACTTCAGAGCTGTTTGACTCTCCTCATGTTGGTGAGTTAATGCTTATTACTTTTAGAAAGTATATTTGTAGGATCTTGGTCACAGTTGATCTTGATTTTGCTTCCAATGCAAGGATTCTTATACCTTTCAGACTTTTAATTTGTAGTCATTTAACTAGAATAGATTGTTTTGAAATCTGCCAACAAATACACTGTCAGGCTCAGATCTTGGATGACTTGAAAGCTTTTTACAAAGAAAACCCGGGAAGGCAGCTTTCCGTGAGTGGCTGTAATTGGCTGGCTCCGTGGGGTCACTATGGCAACACGAGGTTGCGAAGATTGCTGCATGAGGCCTGTGTTTAATTATGCAGGGTAGGTTTAATTTTTTCAATTCAGGTCTGTACATCTTTGAAACAATTTTTTTTTTTGAAGTTGATTTTTTTATGATTGCATTTGTAATTGGATGGCAGAATATATTCTGACCTTGGATTTGCAAGGTCTTAAAAAAAAGTCTGTGTAATTATAGTCTGTTTCGAGAATTTTTTTAGTCTCCTCAGAATGAAAATTCATTTAAATATTTTAGGACCCCCGCCCCGCCCCGAGAGCTTTAGCACATGCACAGTGTAGGAAACTTATTTTTTTTAAAAACTCTGATCTAAAATAAACTCTTCTCCTTTTGCTTCAGCATACACAGGCACACCAGGAGCCCTGTATTAGACACATTGCAACACAGTCACAAATACGCCTCTTACTGGGCCGTGTGGATTCCTTCTCTGCTCTGGCAAGACTGGCTGGGTGCAACTCTCAGCTCTCGGAGGGGGTGTCCCCTTGTCCTGGCCCCTGCTGGATGGGGCCAGGACAGCTTCTGTAGCCCTCTTGGGGGCTTTGCCCACATGGCCGGGTTGGACTTTTTTTTGGCCCTTAGTTTGTGCTTGGCATTGTCTGGTGGTTCTCTTGTCCTGGTTCTACTGTTATATTTACTCCACCCCTGGGAACGTTGACATTTTATACGAATGTATTTGTAAGATGTTCATTGTTCAATAACAGCACACTGAATTCTTCGGAGGAAGCCTGTTGGTGTGAATCATTCCATTGTCCCCTTGAAGAACAGAGGGAGGGTGGTGTGGGACCGAGTGCTAGAAGCAAGGGTGACTGTGTTTTAGACCTTGGTTGTGGCATGCGAGTCCTTACCTCTGCACCTCCTACTCTGTCAGTCTCCTCAGGAGAGTCAAGTCATGGGTCACGGAGTTAAAATGGTGCACTGTGGCTCAGCTCCCAGACCGAGGAGAAACAGAATGCCATCTGACGTGGTAGTATGTTCAGAAAGCTGTGTATGGAGTGGCGTGGAGCCTTCGCTTCTGGAGGCTGGCCATCCGGTCTAGACCGTAAAAGAGTTCTGTTTGTTAGCATTTAGCTTATAGCCAGGTCCATATGTGATCATTTGGAATGGAAACATTTACAGGGGTCTAAGGTTTACAGAGATTTGTTTAGAACACCTTTGGTCTTGCGTGTGAACTGTGTAGGTACAGAATAGAACAGGCTTTTCTTTGTTGATTGTGTGGTTATATTCACAGTCCTGGTTGCCGGGGCTCTTTCCTGTATTTTTCACTTTCATCTTAAATATCACATTGCATTTTAGGTGGATTTTCTCACACACATTGCATTTTTTTTTTTTTTTAATAAATGTTGGTTTTTTGTTTTTTTTTTTAAAGATTTTTATTTATTTATTTGACAGAGAGAGAGATAGCGAGAGCAGGAACACAAGCAGGGGGAGTGGGAGAGGGAGAAGCAGGCTTCCTGCCGAGCAAGGAGCCCGATGTGGGACTCGATCCCAGGACCCTGGGATCATGACCTGAGCCGAAGGCAGACGCTTAATGACTGAGCCACCCAGGCGCCCACGCACATTGCATTTTAGATGGATTTTTTCACGCACGTGTCTAAATCCCTGTTTTACCTGGAGAACTTTGTCAACTTGTTTTTTTCCTTTGGTGCAGTTTTTTAGGGTATACTTGATTTTATCCCCTTTGAAGTAAAACTATTAACTTAGTGTTGGTGGCTTTTAAATTTATACACACACATATACAGGCATACTTTGTTTAATTGTGCTTGCATATACTGTGTTTTATAGAAATGGAAGGTTTTGGCCCCCTGGTATGGAGCAAGTCTACCAGTGCCATTTTTCTAACAGCATTTGCCCACTTGGGTCCCTGTGTCAAGTTTTGGTAATCCTCGCGATATTTCAGACTTTTTAATGTTTTTTTTCTTGTGGTGATCTGTGATCAGTGGTCTTTGATGTTGCTGTTGCGATTGTTTTGGGGTGCCAGAAACCGTGCCGATAGAAGACAGTGGACTTAATTGATAAATGTGTATGTTCTGACTGCCCCACCAACAGCCTCTCTCTCCCTCTCCTCAGGCCTCCCTATTTCCTGAGACACAATGATTATTGAAATTAGTCCAGTTAACACCTACAGTGGCCCCTAAGTGTTCAAGTAAAAGAAAGAGCCTCCCATCTCTCACTTTAAATAAAAAGCTAGAAATGACTAAGCCTAGTGAGAAAGGCATGTCAAAAGACAAGATAGGCCAAAAATAAGGCCTTCTGCACCAGTGAGTCAAGTGGTGAATGCCAGGCAGAAGTTCCTGAAGGAAATTACAAGTGCCACTCCAGTGAACACACAAATGATAGGAAAGCAGAACCGCCTTATTGCTGATACGGAGAAAGTGTGAGTGGTCTGGATAGAAGCTCGAACCGACCACCACGTTCCCATAAGCCAGAGCCTAATCCACAGCAAGGCCCTGACTCTTCAGTGCCACGAAGGCTGAGGGAGGTGAGGAGGCTGCAGAAGGAGGGTTTCAAGCTAGCAGAGGCTGGTTCGAGAGGGTAAGGAAAGAAGCCGCCTCTGTGACATAAAAGCGCACGGTGATGTGGAAAGAAGTGCACGTGCTGTTGGAGAAGCTGCAGCAAGTGATCCAGAAGATCCAGTGGAGATCATTGCTGAAGGTGGCTGCACTGAACAGATTTTCAATGTAGACGAGACAGACTTCTTTGGAAGAAGACGCCATCTAGGGCCGTCACAACTAGAGAGGGGAGGTCAGTGCCTGGCTGACCTCCAGCTTCAAAGGACAGGCTGGCTCTCCTGTGAGGGGCTAACGCAGCTGGTGACTTGAAGTAGAAGCCAGTGCTCATGGACTGTTCCCCAGATCCTAGGGCCTTTAGGAACTGTGCTCTGTAAAAGGAACAGTGAAGCCTGGATGACAGCACATCTGTTTACAACATGGTTTACTGAATAGTTTAAGCCCACTGTTGAGACCTACTGCTCAGGAAAAAAGGTTCCTTTCAAAAATATTACTGTTCGTTGAAAACGTACCTGGTCATCCAAGAGCCCTGATGGAGACGGGCGGCAAGGTAAGTGTTTTCATGGATGGCTTTGAGAGGTTGAGGACTTGAGTGGAGGAAGTAGCTGCAGATGTGGTGGAAACAGGAGAACTGAAGCAGAGCCTGAAGATGGGACTGGATTTCTGCAATCTGGTGATAAAGCTTGAGTGGGTGAGCAGTTGCTTCTAATAGATGAGCAAAGAAAGTGATTTCTTGAGATGGAGTCTAGCTGGTGGAGTCGCTGTGAAGACTGTTGAAATGACAAAGGATTGGAATATTAAATAAACTGAGTTGATAAAGCAGCAGGGTTTGAGAAGATTGACTCCATTTTTAAAAGTTCTGCAGTGGGTAAAATGTTATCAAACAGGATTGCCTGCTACAGAGAAATTGTCCGTGAAAGGAAGAGTCCGTCGACGGGTTACGATAAAACTCTGTTGTGAGGGGTGCTTGGCTGGCTCACTCGGAAGAGAGTTCAACTTTTGATCTGGCGGCCGTGAGTTTAAGCCCCACATTGTGTGTAGAGTTTACTTGAATAAATAAATATTTAAAAAATATAATCTGTTGTGATATTTACCATTGAGATGACTAGAAAAACACAGTTATTCTCGATGAGTGAAACATGAATCCTTTTGAAGAGACTGTGCCAACTTCTTTAGGACTGTGTCTTCCAAACTGTGCATCGTGACCCATTACGTCTTGGTTAGGCAATTTTTCCCTATCCCAAGGATGGAAAGATAGCTTCCTGTGCCTTCTGAAAATTGTGTACCTTTAAGCTATCCCAAATGGGTTTTTGTGTACGGTCTGAGATAAGGAGCTGAGTGTTCATAGTTTTCCATGTGGATAACAGTCGGCCAGCCCTCATCTACTGAGTCGACTGTTCTTTGCTAGCTGACCTGCAGTGCTCCCTGTCCTGAACTAGGTCTCCTGGTGTGTCTGCACTGTGTCGGAACTCTTGAGCACAACCATCCTGTGACACTGTCTTCATTATAGGTTGTAACGGATTGTTACTGGTACCTAGAAATGCAGTTGACTTGTGTATGTTCATTTTATGTTTTGTGTCCAGGAACTTCTCTTTCTACAGAAGAGAAAACTAAGAATGTATGCAGGTCATTGCCAGTGAATTCAGTGGCAGCGTTAGAATTTTGGCCACGGCCATCACACTCTGTGGTCTCTGGTCTTTGCTTGCCTCACGGTTGACCTTCAGGAAAATAGACGGGCCACAGCATCACGATACACTGCCGTGGCAGATTGCGGGAGGTTACAGAGGGCACAGCAGGGAAGTGAACATCCTGGAGGTGTGGCCAGGACAGGGAGTCGGGGGCCTGGTCTGAGTGCGTGAGTTTGACAGGCCAGCTGGATATGCTCCCTTGAAGTGTGTCGCAGGAGTGGGATCTCACGAGAGATGCCAGATTTGAGGTACGAGATTTGGGGGGCTGTTTGCTCAGAAGTGACAGTGGCGGCTGGAGGTTAGTGGGCCACCAGGTGAGGGATGGGGAGGAGTGAAGAGCGGGAGGAGAAGGAGGAGGTGCAGGCGGAGTGCCCAGCCTAGAGCAGGGGCGCTGCAGGAGGTGCGTGGCGGCCTCTGTGGCCCTGCTGGTTGTCGCAGACGTCACGGGGAAGGAATTGGGTGTTCAAAGCAAACTGTGTTCCCTTTTTTGCTGTATAATTGAAAGATTTTTTGCAGCCTTTAGCTTTTGTCCTCTGTGGTGGGTTACATAAGCACCTTCTTCAGCTCATGGAATAAGAGTTGTGTCCTATCCCCATGCAGGTTATAAATGGGCAGTTCTTTAGAAAAAAGATTGGTTCTCTGTTTTTATTTTATTTTATTTTTTAAAGATTTTATTTATTTATTTGACACAGAGAGATAGCAAGAGAGAGAGAGAGAAAGAGCACAAGCAGGGGGAGCGGCAGGCAGAGGGAGAAGCAGGCTTCCTGCATGAGCAGGGAGCCCAACACGGGGCTCGATCTCAGGACCCTGGAATCATGACCTGAGCTGAAGGCAGCGGTTTAGCCAACTGAGCCACCCAGGCGCCCCTGTCCTCTGTTTTTAATTATGGGCCTCTCCTTAAGGAATCTAAGATAGTTCATATCACTGTTTTGAAATTGGTAGCATACAGGTAGAGTTAGATTTGGGTAGGTGTTCGTTTGTTTACACTGCTCCTTTCTTGCATGTCACCTTATAGGAGATTGGGGACAAGTGCTCAGTTTACCCAGCATTACCAGCTTTCGTTTAAATGAAACTGCTTTGAGCTTCCCCACTTTCCATCCCTCTCCCCTGCATCTCTTTTAAGATACGGTTGAATAAATGTACATTAAATTCAGAATTTTGTTCATTCAGAATTAGCAAGTCAGTCCACCTAAGAGCAAAACATAACTTTTTTTTTTTTTTTTAAAGGAGTACCATTGTTTGACCCTTATTTCAGGATGTCTCAATTGACAATTTGCTAATTACTTAAGATAATATAATCATTGTATTGAAACAAATATGTGGTTGAAGTTTTCTTGTTTGCAAGTACCCTACACTTAGTTATCAGTGTTGAGAATAATTTTTTATTTTAATTCTGAAGGAAGTCTGCTTCCAGGAATACTCTGATGGTAAACCCAGAAAGAAGGCTGTGGTTGCCCCAGTGGTCATGCACGCGGATCTAAAGTTTAGTCCCTCCCTTTCAGCTTCTTTAGTTTTCTACTCTTGTTGAGTGACCGTCCTGCTTTGTTCTCTCAACACCCAAGGCAGCCGTTGTTTGAGGTTGCTGTTTAATACTTGCTGTTAGAAAGCTGTCTTTTCTATTGGAATTTCTCTTGTTACTGAGGATTATCTACCAAGGAAGAAACTTGAATTTTCATGTTTTAATAGAAGAAAATTTTACTCCACTTTTCAAAATGGAGAATCTCCTCCTCTGCTTGGGGTGTCTCCTGTCAGTTTGGTGGGAGAATACGTGTGGATGTGCCAGTCTCTCTGCTTGGCAGCAGAACACCTCGTTTTAGCGGTTCAGCTGTGCTATAACACACTTGTCCTTCTGGAACTTTGAGGAGATCTGTACATGAGGAGCGTTGCTAGTGTCCTGAATTAAGCAGAGAGATTGCAGGGAGACAGACTCGTTGCTCCTTGAACTGACAAGACTGAAAGCATGCTGGTTTGTGAAGGGACGGTGAGCTGTGAGTTGATAGGTGGACGCTGGGCCCCAGCAGATGTCCTGTCTTGAGCCCGTGCCTCCCCTGCAGCTCCTTAGCTCTTGCACATTGGTGCAGTGTTCAGGGTGGGTGGGTGCATCCCCCCCGAACCCAGGACCCTAGCAGTAGGTAACTCATCACACATTAGATCGCCAGAATCCAGAAGGTTATTGATTCTGTACCTCAGACATCATGTGTGTGGTGCGGCTGCATGAGTCTGATTTTGCCTGTTCACATTCTGCCCTTTAATAGGGAGGGGTTTGATCCTGTCCTTCAGGGCAGATCTGGGCTCAGGAGACCTCTGTCGTGGGATGTGAGGGGCAGCCCGGTTCATAGACCAGCGGCCTATGCCCTCAGTGTGGTCCCGCTAACCCGTGGGCAGGCAGCTGCTGCAGGGGGCATGGCTGGCCTCCGCACGGGGCGTGGATCCTGCTGCGGCCCTGCTCCTCCTGGCTACAGGACTTCTGTGGGATCTTGTCGTCTCTGTGGCCTCTTCCTCAAACGAGGCTTCTTTAGCTTATGTCAGAGGGAAGGGTAGCAAGAATTCTCAAGTTTGAGGAACACTACTTTCTGGTGATTGTTTCCACAGTTGCGTAATTGGGCGTTTGGGTCGGAGAGTGAGACTAGAGCAGTGATTACTTATTAGATTTGCTGGGGAAGCATTTCACAAAAATAACAGTTTTGTTGTCCTCACTCCCAGAGACTGGGGGTGGAGACACGTAGGAGACAAGTCACGGGTGATTGAAATCTTTGAGGCTCCGCAGATGTCTCCTGTGGAGCCCCATTCTGCCTTGGGTGCCTGTTTGCAGTTTGGGCCATTTGTTTCCATCTAGTGGGTTGGAAGGGACAGCGGGGGGTCTTAAAATTCCGGGAAGCTTCTGCGTTTGGAGGCCAGCTCCCGTGTGGGTCTCTCCCCACTGGCTCTGTGGTTTGAGAAAAGAACCGGGGAGCGTCACTGCCCCGTACTCATCCTGTACGTTTATGTGGCTCTTTCCCAAGTTTGGCTGTTCCTGTGCGGTCCTTTTGGGCTGAGCACCTGCCCTCCCCGTTCATCCCTGTCTCTCTCCCTCACTGCTCCTCGAGGGGGCTCTGAACTTGAGAGCTTAATCTTGCTTGAATTGGGACTAGTGAGCTATGTTTCTTTTCCATCTGGTAATATATTTTGAAAGCTTTGTAGGTGGTAGTAAGGTGGAGGAAAAAAGTAGTTTGTAACTTGGCACACAGAGGTGTTTCTGCGCTGTCGGGAATTGGTAACTCTGCAAAGGAGAAAATGGACACTTATAGACGTGAACTAATTTGTAGGTGCTGCAGAATCAGAGAACTCTGAGGGACCAGGTGAGTCAAGATGAATTACCTGGGGGTCAGGAGATGGCCTGGCATGGGAGCTCAGGGGGAGCGTATAGTGAAATGTTCTTGGTGGGGAAGCCGTCTTCCTTTCTGTCTTCTAATTTCTAATGGGAATTTGTCTGTAAACTACATGTATTGGAGGTGAATTTTCATCTGTGTCAAAGAATGTGTGTGAGCTGGCTGGAAGGGGCACAGATTCTCGGAGGCAAAGGGTGGAGGCTTGTGGTGGCCACGCTTCCCTGTGAGGTAGCCTGGCTTCCAGGCTTGCCAGTGCAGCCGCGGGTTACGAGTCCTGATACCTCTGAGTTCAGGGTTTCCTCTGCACTGGGTCTTGGGTTTGGGTGTATGCCGTGTGACCTGGGTCTAGTGTTGGGCTCTGAGGGACTTGAATGGTAGTGCTGCAGCGTGAGTGGGAGGGGCACTTGGGGAAGGTTTCCTGGGGATGGCAGCCTGCTCTGAAAATCTGGACAGTACCTGTCCATTGTAGGAAAGCTGGAGAATCCTGGCAGCGTAAGGAAGTCAGGACTAAGGTGCGATGCTGAAGGATGAACACGCACTTGCCCAGGCAGGCACAGAGGAGAGGAGGGAGCCTCCCCTGAGTGAAACACTCTGTTTTCCAGAAACTGGAAGAAGTTGGAGATTGCGGAGGAGGCAGCCCAGGACAGCATCATTCAGAGTCTGTGCTCCTGTGGCTCTCCGTTAGGGGTTGCCGTGCTGATGGGTCGTGAGGTCAGCTTGGCAGGAGGCACCCACTTTAAAAACCAGCCAACACCAGCAGCCAGCCTAGGATGTACTGGAAAACACTGCGGTGCTTTGCACAGAGGAAGGGCGGTTTTGTGAAGCCTTTCCTTCAGTTGTGTATTTGTATGTATGTGTGTCTTGCATCATGATGTAAAATGTTTCTTATTCTGGGTTTGAAATTTGAACACTAACATATTCCTTGTTAGCCCAGTGACACCACCCCCCACCCCCCACCCCCGCCCATAGGCGTGAGAGAGGTGAATCAGACATGCCAAGTTCACTTCTCAGCAATGTGGGCAATGAGTTGGTTGTTCGGTTGGAGGTAGAGATAATGAAGTTGTCATGATAACATAAGTGAAGAAATAATGGAGAGACTGCTCATTTAGGAGTTAGGGCAGTTAGGGAGGAGAGTGTGTTTAGAAGCTGGAATTAACAGAACTTGTCAGGTGGCTTTTGATCACAAGAGAGAGGGGGACAGCAGGTTTCCGGCCTGGAGGATTGTCTAGACACTGGTACTCCAAACCAGGGCAGAAAGCACAGCAGTCACAGTCGATTTGGGGGGCCCCTCTGCACGGTGTGTGTGCCTGCCTGTGGGCGTGTCCCTGATATGGTTGGACTTGGTGAGTCCACTGGGGAACTCTGAGTTGGAGAAACGGAAGGGATCTAACAGCATGGTTATTAAAGCCATGGAGGCAGATGGGATTGCCCAGAGAGGGCATGAAGGAAATGACATTTAAGGAGCAAGTGGAGGAGGGGGATCTAACTTGTGGAACAAAGTGGTAGGACAGTTAACGGGAGAAGCCGAGGCCATACGAGGGAGCCCTGGGGAAGGGGGTGAGTGGTAGGGCGAAGCTGCCGAGAGGCCGGGTGGGGTGAGCGTCAGCTACGTTCTGGTGTAGATATGGAGGATGACCGGGGCCTGCCCTGGGCGGTTGACGTATGGGTTACGTCCTCAGAAGTGCCAGCATTATGTCAGTGTTTCAGGTTGTTGGGGGCTCTCTCCAGGAGCTGTGAGTGCACGGGAGGGTACATGGTGTGGGTGACAGCTCTAGAGCCTGAGTTTGATCCTAATTTTGAGGCATAGGATTCAACCTTTAGAACCTGGTTTCTTACCAGAAGAATGGAGGTGGTGCTGTCACGGGAGGGTTGTCGTGAGGGTTAGTGAGGTGCTGGGAGGACACGGCACAGGTCAGCAGTGGGCTCCATCCTGTGCCAGAACCCTTCCAGACGCGGGATGCATCAGAGCGCACACAGACAGTGCGTACGTGCCACTCTCCTGTTAGGTCACGTGCACTCGGCCAGCTTGCTTTTCTTCCTCCTCTTCACCTTTGCTACTGGAGAATTGTGTAAACAATTCCTAATGTGGAAGCAGCCTCGGAGTGGGAGTTCCTGGGATTAGAGATTGTGTTGAAGTTAACTCGAGGGACAGAGCTGGATGTGAACTCTGCTGTCCAGGAAGGCTTTGCTGAGAGCCTCGGATGGGGCTTTGGAGGACTGGCTGGCGTGCGGCTTCTCACTCCTCTTGCTCTTTCTCACCTGCTCCAAGCAGGTGCTGGGGCTCCATTTGTGATTGGAGAGAAAGTAGAGCTGGAGGGGTACCACAGACTAACGTTATGACTTCCAGATAGAAGTTGGAAAAGATAACATATAAAGAGTAAACTCCCCTTTGTTTCTCTTAGGAAAGCAGTTTAATTGGTTCTGGTGATGTTCCTTTCATTCCGGGGGCTGGTCAAAATACTGCTTCAGGATGGGGGACACCCTCCGGAGGGCTGGCTGGGGTAGGGCCGCAGTGCCGAGCATGTTAGTAAGTCATTCATTACTCAAAACAGGACACACCCAGCCGAACACTGTAACATCCGAGCTGAGAATTGCCTGCTTCTGCTTCACTTCGGTTCTTGTCCTGCCATGCACAAGCCCTTCCTCACTGCCCTGCCCCGCCTCTTTACAGTGTTTCTTTGCATTTTAGGGGTTAAACTGTACAAAGTACTGCTATGGGTTCATATTCTCAATGAAAGGAGTACATTTGGGGAAAAGGGTGTATTGTTATTTATTTAAGATTTTATTTTTAAGTAATCTCTATACCCAATGTGGTGCTCGAGCTCAGAACCCCCTAGATCAAGAGTGGCATGCTCCACTGTTTGATCCAGCCAGGCGCCCCAAAAGGGGTGTATTCTTTTTTTTTTTTAAGAATTTATTTATTTGAGAGAGAGAATGGGAGAGAGAGCACATGAGAGAGGGGAGGGCCAGGAAGAAGCAGACTCCCCACTGAGCAGGGAGCCCGATGCGGGACTCGATCCCGGGACTTCAGGATCGTGACCTGAGCCGAAGGCAGTCGCTTAACCAACTGAGCCACCCAGGCGGCCGGAAAGGGGTGTATTATTAAAGGAAACAATGTTATGTTGCACACTGAGGAATCTTAAACTTTTAGAACTAAATTGGTTTAGGGATTCTTAAATCTTAATCTCTGTCAGAGAGAGAGAGGGAGGGAGAGCACAAGCAGGGGGAGCAGCAGAGGGAGAGGGAGAAGCAGGCTCCCCGTGGAGCAGGGAGCCCGATGCGGGGCTCGATCCCAGGACTCTGAGATCATGACCTGAGCCAAAGGCAGACACCCAACCAACTGAGCCACCCAGGTGTTGCAAAAAAATCACCTTTGTAGGAAAAAAAACCTGGAAAACTTTGATAGTTCTGTGAGTTGCAGTAGATGGGATGTTTACAGGAAAGCATTTGTAATTCCGTCAGAATCTGGCGATGTCTTTGGGGAGTGCTGCCATCTTAACGGTATTAAGGCCTGCAGTCATGAACATGGGATTTTTTCCACTAATGCAGGTCTTCTTGAGTTCCTTTCAGCAGTGTGTTGTAGTTTTCAATGTGCAAGTCTTCCACCTCTTTGGTTACATGTATCCCTAAATAACTTAATTCTTTTTGATGCTGTTGTACACGGCGTTGCTTTCTTAATTTCCTTTTCAGATTTTTCATTGCTAGTGCACAGAAATACAACTGATTTTTGTATATTGATCTTATATCCTGCAGCCTTGCTGTGAAGTGCTCATTTATTTGCTCTAATAGTGTTTTGTATATTTTTTGGGTTTTATATTCCTTTTTCAAGGTGAGTTTTGTAGCTGGACAGCCCCGTTTAGTTCAAGCTTTTGCTGTGTTGGGTGGAGGGTGGCTTTGGGTTTCCTGTCTGTGTCCCTGGTGTGCTTGGTTCGTTGCTTGTGTTAAGCTCTGTCACTGCCAGTCTTGCTGTCTTATGTGGGTTCCAGGGGTGGGACTAGAGAGCACTTGCCTGAAATGAGGGGAGCTCTATCTGATTCTGAGGTCTTGTTTCACAGAAGGCAGGCTGGTACCCAGTATCCTGTAGTCTGTCCTCAGGTTGTTCATTTTGTAGGAATAGAGCAGGTAAGTGTTGTGAGAGATCCGATTGTTTTGTTGGAGCTTCACACCAAGGAAGTGAAACAGTCACGCCCTGATTTCTGTTATCTTTGTATTTCCAGTGCCCATGATCCCATCATAAAATGGTGAGGTCAGCAGTGAACTCCAGAAGACAGGGCAGATAACAGGCTATTCATGTTTCTTTTGAGTTTTGCCCTTAGGGTATGATGCTGGTTTGGAATTCTATGGGTTTGCTAAGAGCCGGAGATGCTGGTACTACTTCCTGACTTAGACCCTCAGAAAAGTTGTCTTACGTCCTTGTTAATCATGATGTCAGTGTATGTGCACGTGTGCGCGCATGCATCATCTTGAAGGGTGGGTAGGGAGTCAGGGTGTTGGGGGGCCTGTGGACTTGATCTTGAAAGTCAGTGCTGGGGGCACCTGGGTGGCTCAGTTGGTTAAGTGTCTGCCTTTGGCTCAGGTCATGATCTCAGGGTGCTGGGATCAAGCCCAGTGTCAGGCTCCCTGCTCAGCTGGAGTCTGCTGCTCTCTCCCTCTCTCTCTGTCTCTCTCCCCGCTCGTTCTCTCTCTCTCTCTCTCTCTCAAATAAATAAAACCTTAAAAAAAAAAAAGAAAAGAAAGAAAGCACTGGGTGATGGTTGGTGGAGTCTGGATTACTCCTCCCGGGAAGAGACAGCAGGTTTGGCCCAGCCCTGTCCACTTCCTGTGGTTGTGAGGGGCCTTTTCTCACAGTGTGCTCCTAGTCACTTTCTTGAGTTTGATTTCACACCTTTATCCTCCTGATTTTCGAGAATTTCCCGGTTTCTGTTCTACAGAGTTTCCCTTTTCTGATTTTCTTTATGGCTGTGCATCTGCTTATTTAAAAAACTCATTTTCTGTCATTTCCTTGGATTTGGCAGTGTGAGCGTGACACTGTTCTCCCTGGACCTTGGTGAGCTGAGATGTGCTGTTGATTACTGCTTGCACAGTTGTCCAGAAGGGAGGGTGCGTGTGCCAAACCACCTGTTTTGTTCTCATTCTGCGTTGATTCATTTTGCACTTTCTTCTGGTAAGGGGTGTAAAGAGAATTGTCTTGGAACATTGAGTTTTCTGTTTCTTGCTTGCTTTGTTCTGCAGTGGAAAGGAAGCATCCGACCTGAAGACAGAAGCTGAATGATGGACATTCCTTTTCCCTGTGGCGTCTTGGCCAACCTTACCTTGTATCTGCCGTCTGCTCGGTGCCTTCATTCCCTTGAGTTGGCTCTCACTACAAATCCAACAAAGAAAGCAGTAACAAATAGCACCTATCCTAAAACAGAAAAGCCCAATAGTCACCCTGCTTGTTCCCTGGCAGGCTGTCAAGGCCAGGCTGATAGCCCCGACCTGAGATGGCAGGTGGCGCCTGGCCCCACAGCAGAGTGAGGCGTGGGACTTTGCGGCTCTGGCCACCATCAGGGGAGGGGTGTTGGTAGCTTGTGTGTAGGTAGAATTCAGTTTGTTCTATTTGCCATGAAGGAGAACTTTAAAATAGGTGAGGCCAGATCTGAGGGTTCAGTGTCCTACTTAAGTTCTCCAAGGTTACATTTTGAGATTTTTTTTTGGTAGACTTTATTTATGTATTAGAGAGAGGGAGAGAGAGTGCGAGCACGGGTGGGGGGAGGGGCAGAGGGATGAGCTGGGCTGATTCCGGATTTTGGCAGTTAGGAATGCTGTGAACACTTGGTGGAGACGTTGTTGGGCTGTGTTTGGCCTGCAGAGACGGCAGTCCCAAGCAGCTCGGTCTGGTCCCTGGAGGGCACTCGCGCTCTGCACTCTGAGTGCTGCGGGACACAGCCTGTCCGCCCAGACACACGCCCTTGCCATCTCTGCAGATGCGTTTGATTTCTCCTCCTGAGAACTGCAGGTCTGCACACAGTGGCTGATGCTGTTTAATCCTGCACGCTAAGGCCTGTGTGCAGTAAGACCAGGCTTTTGCTAATTTGGATTCCTAGGCATTTAGGACATTGGAAAGGCGGTAAAGAGAGGGGAATAAAGGAGCCTTGGGCAGCGTGAAAGTAATTTGAAGGAAGGCTGTATGGGGCCAACTGAAGATAGCATGATTAGTTGGTATTGGTTGGATTTTATCAACACTCAACATAGGTTAAAAAAAATCCATCATCTTATGCTGATCAGAAACTATGGTTAGCAACTGTAGGTCTTTGATTAATAAAAATTGAATTGAATTAAATACAGTTGTAAAAGTAAAGTCTTCCAAAACTTGGGGTTACCTTGGAAGACAGAAGGATGACTGTGGTGAAAACATTAGTAATTTTGGACTCTTTTTCCCCCAAATAATAATAAAGTCTGTCCTGTGTCTCTGTTTCCTCCCCCCCGCCCCCACAATTGTTCTGTTTCTTAAATTCCACATATGAGTGAAGTTGCATGGTGTTTGTCTTTCTCTGACATATTTCACTTAGCATAATACCCTCGAGTTCCATCCGTGTCATTGCAAATGGCAAGGTTTCTTTTTCTTTCTTTGAAGATTTTATTTGAGAGAGAGAGACAGCAAGAGATTGCATGAGTGGGGGGAAGGGTCAGAGGGAGACCCCTGCTGAGCAGAGAGCCTGATGCAGGACTCGATCCCAGGACCCTGGGATGATCATGACCTGAGCCGAAGGCAGACGCTTAACTGACTGAGCCACCTAGGCACTCTGTGAGATTTCATTCTTTTTTTGGTAGCTTTTTAAAAAGCTTTTTCTGTATCCCTGATGTAGTACCCAGCTCATTATAGGCATTAGTGAGATATGAGAGACTAGAAAGATAAATTTAAAATCTTGCACTGCTCCACTATTCAGAGATAACCACCATTAATGTTAAAAGTATTTCCTAATTTTTCTCAAAAATCTGTGTCATTTTTCTTACACAGATTGCACGAATCAAACTTCATCAGCACTTGTGATTATTGTCTTGTCCATGTTGCCAGTCCCATAGGTGGGAACATCTTCCCATTGCTTTAGATGGATTCTTGGTGAGGCTGCCTGTGAGGGTGGCCTTGCCCTTAGACGTGGGTGGGCAGCTGCCCCATCTGTTGAATGCTTCCTCTGCCTCTCCTGGTCACCCTTTAGTTGTGTTGGACACTGGCTTTTCATGTCTCCATGGTCTTCGTCTGTACTCTGTCTTCACCCATCTCTTTATTTCTGGGCTGGGAACGTGCTCTTTGAACTGCTGTAGCCATAAACCTACAGTAAAAGGTGTGGTCCGGTGCGTTTCTGTCTGAAAATGTAGCTTGATGATTGCATTGGTGGTGGTAGTTGCCCATGTGAACGTGTATGCCACATGAAGCTTTTTCATATCTTAGAACATTTCTTCAGTGTGTATGCCCCAGAAATGAGGTTAGTCTGTCAAAAGGCATAAATATTTTGGAGGCTCTTAATTTGTATTGTCTTCCAGAAATAACTGGGTTAATTACTAAAGTGTTTTCCCTTAGAATGAAAAGACCTTTAGACCAGGATTTGGGAGACCTGAGTTCTCCTTCCAACTTGCCTTTGATTCCTTGCATGACTGTAGACAACTAAACTTGATTTGGTTTCCTTATTTGTCAAATAGCAGTTGGATTTACAGCACTAGTTCTCTGCCTAGATGATTTTGCCCTTCAGGGGACTGAGGACAGTGTCTGGAGGCGTTCTGGTTGTGCCAGCCTGGGGGGAGGGTGCTGCTGGCATCTGGTGGCCCAGCGTCTGGGCTGCCACGCAGCATCCTCCTCCGGTGCCCGGGACACAGAGGATGATGTAGCCCTCAGTGTCAGTGCTGCTGAGCTTGAGAAACCTTGGATTAAGAAAACCTCAAGTTTTCTTCAGAGTTGTAAAGGTAGATTTGCTGTATTATTTGCTGTATTCCTAGTGTAGACATTCATCGTGCTTTCTATATTGTTCTGTTACTGTCTTTATAAGAAAGTTGAAAAGCGGGGCGCCTGGGTGGCTCAGTCGTTAAGCATCTGCCTTCGGCTCAGGTCATGATCCCAGGGTCCTGGGATCGAGCCCCGCATCGGGCTCCCTGCTCCGCGGGGGGCCTGCTTCTCCCTCTCCCACTCCCCCTGCTTGTGTTCCCTCTCTCGCTGTGTCTCTCTCTGTCAAATAAATAAATAAAATCTTAAAAAAAAGAAAAAAGAAAATTGAAAAGCTTAATCACATACTTGTTGCTTTTCAATAAAACCAAATATTGTTTATTGGAAGCTGCTTTTCCATGTTGTGTTTAATAGTCCTTGGGTCCTAGCTTTGGAAAATCCTGTACAGGAATATAGGGACAGAAGAACCTTGCTCCATCTTTGCAAACACCCACCCACGTGTAAGCACAGGTCAGGAGAGATGGTTGGCAGCCTGAACGAGGACTGGGGGAATCCTGCTTCCTACGGATACCGTGTTTGAGAGCTTTTCTCCCTGCCTCCTGTCCACGGGTGTGACTGCCTTACACACTCCATACTTGTGATGTGTTTGGAGATGGAAGAGACTCCGATGTTTTAATGGGGTTGTGGGAAAAGGGTCGTGAACAGATGGTGTTTTTTTCTTGTTGCTGTTCCTGGCTTGTTTTACTCTTGAAGATCTCAGAGCTCTCCTAGGAGGTAATACTGTGTTAGTCCGTTTTCTTCATGACACTGTGCTGTAGTCTCCCCTTTTCTTACTGGCAAGGCCAGTGTTCACTTGATTTATTTGCTCAGGTGGGAGGCTCCAGGAGGAGGCTGGGCACGGGGTTGGGGGGGCGGTGTGTGCTGCACCGAGAGGCCAAGAGAGGTGGGTCACTGGGGGAGAGTTTACGTCTTCTTTTTAGTGTGACAGGACATCCGTAGAGGATGCAAAATGCGTAACTTTGACAAGAGCTTAAGAATTGTGAGATTTCTGTTGAATTCCGTGTGAGAAGAAAAGTCTGTGAAAGACCCTTCAAGGTCTCAGTCCTGAAGCCTCATCTCCAGGGAGAGCGATGGGCCCACCAAGTGTTCTTTCCTTAACCTGGCCTTTCTGCATGCTGTTTTCCAGGAAAAATTACTGAGAACAGAAATTCCCATTTGGGTAAGTGCCGTAAAGGAAATCATCAGGTGTGAGCCCCTTTCATGGCCTTTTTCTCCCTTTATAACCCAAATCAGCCAAACACAGGTCTCAACACCTTTTTTGTTGTCTCGAGTTGAGTGAAATGAAGGAAGGTAGCCTAGAAGAAATGGTTGGTCCAAGTGGAGAGACTGAGATTGGACAAAGCACTGGGGTAGAAATACAGGAGCTAATTGTGCTCTCTCGTTTCAGAATGTGCACAGCCGTGCTCTGGGACGCGCCTCAGGGGACGTAACAGACGGTCTTCATCAGCATCAACTTTAAGCTATGGAATCGGTAAATATTTTATTGCACTGCCGCCGTTCATCACTTTGTTATTTTCACTGCTTTGTGAAAAGGGGTCAGAAGATAATGCTAGACCTCCACGTTGGCTCTCGTGGGCTTGACAGGGCTGGCTGAGTGTCGTGGGTGCCGTCCTGGGCGTCTGTTGGATGTGGGTGTGTCAGAGCAGTGGTGGTGAGCTGTGGGCGGCGTCCCAGGCTGTTCAACCTCTTTGTCTGATTGGCTCATCATCGAGGAGTCTGGAGACCACCAGGACCCAGTACTGACTACTTTGTTCTGTGCTCTGTGCACACAGAGAAGAGCTTTTCTGGTCTGAGAATTGTCCTCCTCTGGGGGAAGCAGCGGAGGCCCGGCTGTGCTCTGGTCCCGTGTCCTGTGTGTCTGGGCAGCTACTCGGGCGATTCCTGGGACTTTGGTTGGTGGGTAAGGAAGGGATCTTTTGCTAGCTTGCCTGATTGTGTGCGTCCTTCTGGGAATTACGGGCAGATTTTGTGAGGAGGGCCAGCTGCTTCCTTAAGGACCCTGGTCTCAGGCCTCAGCAAGCACCTGTTGCCCTAGGACAAAGTCCCCTCCTTGGGGGATGTGTCCGCACTGGCCGGCAGTTTATCTCCTCCGATAAGTACATTGATGACGGTACAAGAGAAAACTCTTGATTCATTTTAGTTTTTCGTACCTTGGCCAGGCATTTGTTTCAAAGCAGATAGTCCAGAGATGTATTATCCACTGTTTTGTTATTCCTAGCAAACATGAAAGCAGCCTCTCCTGCTGCTTCCTTGGTTGAGTGTCCTTAATCTGACAGAACCTGTCCTTTATCTCAGCCATCACAGAGTCAGGCCACTTGGAAGTTTCCTGGCGGTCTCTTTGGGAGTGACGATAAGGTTTGACGGAACAGGAATCGTAGATGTCTCTGACAGTCGGCCTCCAGTAGTCTTCTCTTAATCTGCGGGATGGTTAGTGGTTAGAAGGATGTGTTGGTGATGAGGTGGGGTAGTGGCAGGCTTTGTAGTGCCCTGGAAGTGCCCTCCAGCGTGGTTGTCCAGGGTGTTTGTATGGATTCAGCTTGGTTGTCTCAGGCAGTGGGGCGGCCATGGAGAGACTAGGTCCAGGAGAGAAGGACGCCGTGCGGTCAGAGGGGGAGCCAAACCCACTCCCACCAGGAGGCCGAGCTCTGTGTTTGTTTGGAAACTGTAATATTGGTCTTAGTCTATACTGAGGAAAAAGAAAATGCTGCCTAAAGTAGGTTCTTAGTAAGTATTTGGTGATTCAAAATAATGTATTTCCTGCTTAAAACAAGTTACTAGTGACTCTTTGCGGGCACATTCTTGGGTTGGCCCAGTTGGTCTGGTGGATTGAGAGCAATAGGTGCTGCATTAATCTTTAGAAGGTTTTCTAACATAGGAAGCACTTGCTTTTTTGACCATATCACAAAAATATCCCAAGGTATCTCATGCCATTTATCAGTTTTGTGAAATATAAATACTAGTCTTTTTAAAAATTGGGGCGCTTGGGTGGCTGAGTCGGTGAACCGTCTGCCTTCAGCTCAGGTCATGGTCCCAGGGTCCTGGGATCGAGCCCCCGCATCGGGCTCCCTGCTCGGCGGGAAGCCTGCTTCTCCCTCTCCCACTCCCCCTGCTTGTGTTCCCTCTCTCGCTGTGTCTTTCTGTCAAATAAATAAATAAAATCTTAAAAATAAAAAATAAAAAAATAGTGTTTGGATTGACTAAAGATAAAGGTTCTTACTAATGTGAGGTCTCCAGTGGCTCAGGTGTTTTAGTGGGGGGCGGGGCTGCAGCACTACGGGCAGCTAGCTTGCTGAGGTCTGCCCTCCAGGACGGCTCCTGGAATCAGAAGGCAGAATTTTACATTCAGTCATTCATGTATTTATTTATTTATATTTATTTATATTTTACTTATTTGAGAGAGAGAGTGAGAGCATGAGTGGGGGGCAGAGGCAGAGGGAGAAGCAGGTTTCCCGCTGAGCAGGGAGCCTGACGTGGGCTCCATCCCAGGACCCCGAGATAATGACCTGAGCCGAGAGGCAGACGCTTAACCAACTGAGCCACCCAGGCACCCCAAAACGCAGAATTTTAAAAATAGAATAATTGTATAGACTAACAGTTTTTCATTGTTAGTCACATCATTATTTTTAATTTTATATTTTGACTTCTTAAGGTCGAATATGAGCCATTTAGATCAGATTTGAGCCAGAGATGGGCTTGTTTAAGTCCCGTGAGTATTTAATCCCGTGCACTTGTCTCCGACTGAGCATCACTTAGGGGCCCAGTTTGGATGGATCCTGGGCTGGCCCTGCCCTGAGATGCTCCAGGCGTGGCTGCGGTACAGGGTCCACAACAGGCTGGGTGTGCTGGGCTGGCTGACCTAGCTCTTCTGACCTCGGGCCCCGCCCTGTGAAGGGGTAATGGTGACAGCCATCCTGAAGATTGCTTCCAAGATTCAGTGGCCCTGTTAATGGAGATAAGGCTCCAGGAAAATATAAGCTTTAAAATAATTAGGTGAATTTTTAACCTTTCTTTAGCATAAAACTCTAGTTTCAGTAACGGTGTGATTCTTGCTTTGTCAACATCTTGCTTGGTGGAGTGGAGGGTCCTGGCCTCTTGAGAGGAGGGCTGAGATGGACGTGGCTCTTGGCAGGTTAGCGTGTGAACACGAGAGTCAGCCCTGACCCCCGGTGGCATGGGCGTGTCACACTCATGATTGCTGGGAGACAGGAAGTTTGAATTATGTTTCTTTTTCTTTTCTTTCTTTTTTTTTTTTTTTTTAAAGGTTTTATTTATTCATTTGACAAAGGGGAGGGGAGAGAGAGAGCGAGAGCAAGCACAAGCAGGGGGAGCAGCAGAGGGAGAGGGAGAAGTAGGCTCCCCGCTGAGTAGGGAGCCCGATGCGGGGCTCGATCCTGGGACCCTGGGATCAAGACCTGAGCCGAAAGCAGGCGCTTCACTGACTGAGCCACCCGGGTGCACCCCTGAATTATGTTTCTAAAACATAAACAAAATAGTTTCTGAAAGTAGCATGTTGTAATGATAAAAGTAGTGTTTATATGAGCGGAGATGTAGATTTTAATGGTTTATACTTTTAGTTGAACACCTCTATTTAAAATAGACAAGTGATTGCCTTTTGACTTGCTAAAACATTGAACTTGCAAGGCATAGTCTCGGGGTCCCTGGATGTGACGCTGAGTGGGGTGCCCTGCGCAGGTGGTGCTTACTGTAGAGAGGGGTGTGTGGCTGGCCCTTGGCCCTGCGTCCCCAAGAGCGCAGGGACTGGAGGTCTTGCTAACAACAGAACCAGCTGTTGATGTGCTGGCAATTCCAGGGGTCCTACCTGAGCAGCAAGGTTGGAGGGTGCCCCTCCGGACCCCCACGTGTTTTGCCGTCTGGTATTCAAACAGAGAGCAACGTGCTCCCGGGCTCGTCTGGTAGGAGCAGCAGTCCTTCCTGGCCCAGCCGCCAGCCCCGTGCTCATTGGCCGTTAGAAGCAGTCTGTGAGCACAGCACGCGTGGCTGCCTCTTTACAGTTTATTCTTGTTCATTTTTTGTTAGTGGGAACCAGAGTTCTGAACATTGCATCCTAATGGCTGACGAGATGCTGCCTTGGAGACAAGTGAGCCCACCAGAATGTCACGTGGTGCTCAGGTGACCCATCTGGTTCCACGGTACGCCTATTTTATGTTAAACTCAGCCCTCTAACAGGATAGCAGAAGATGTTATGAAGTTAGATGGAAGTTGAGATTCAAGCTGAAAGATGCCCATTTAGTTGTGCCCAGATTTGATTAAAGAAACCTTACAAAGCTCTAGGGTATTTTGGCCTGCTAATACCATATTTTAAACCTTAGTGTTATAATTAAAACTTCCATTAACATAAAAACCGATTTTCGTTCTTTTGAAAAGTTTACTGTCTAGCTCACCTCCTCCCACACTGTCCCGCCCCCATGTTTCTTGGTGCCTTTGCGTTTTCGTGGGCATAGTGACTTACAGGGGATCCGTGGGCATGCTGGCCGCAGCTCGTGGGGAAGGAATGGAGACACAGTGTGGCCCCACCCAGAGCTTATAGGTGGGTCTCTCAGAGTGTTTGTGATTGGGTACACTGCAGCCTGAGCGGCTGGCTTCGGGCTGGGATTGCAGAGCCAGTCTTTGGGCTGGAGTCCCACAGAGACAGCCGGGTGGGGGGACCCCCCCGGGCAGAGGAAGGTTTGCCCTTGAGCCGGGGGGTGGGGGGGGGGGGGGTGGTGGCGGTAGCCAGAGAATATTTTGAGTGGTTTTTATAGGAAAAGCTATGATCAGGTGCATAGGCTCACGTAACCTCCTTAAACTAAAACCTCACTTAAAAAAAAAAAAAGAAAACAAACAACTATGTTTGGGGCTGGCTCTCTGGCATTCTTCACTTGGGACTGCTGTTCTGGGTTTCTGCTCAGAGTCTTTTCTTGGAACTACCTTACCAGAGGCCGGTTGGGGCATCTGTGTCCCCTACCCGTAGGAAAAATCACATTGAAGAATGCCTGCTGATTTGCATCTTCCAGGAACTCTTGAGGCCTATGAGGGGCACATACCTTCATGTTATGTTCTCTTCCCCCTCTACAAAACCCAAGAAAATAGGTAGCATTTTCCACGTTTTTAGTCTTATGATTCTAGGTCTCCTTTGAGGAGGGCCTCAGGTAGTAGAGTTTTCAAGGTTCCCTAGCTGATCGGTGGCAGAGTGAGTGTTGGAGTCTCAGGGTCCTTACATAAATACAAGACATAGTCATGTTAGCACTTGACTTCAGGGAGGATGGAAGGAGGGTGGTGGGAAGCCCAGTGAAGGGAGGAGGCTGTGCGGGTTTGCTGTAGCGGCTGGCATTCCCTGGGGCCCTCTCTTAGATTTGTCCTACGATCGTGCCCCAGGCACATCTGCTCCTCTTTAATAGAGGAGTGAGGTCTTCCCCCAGCACCTGTTGCCCCCAAGGCTTTGCTCCTGGGCAGACGTGATGTGCTTAAAATGGGCCAGGGCTAGAGGGAGGCTCTGGGAAAGAATCAGCAAAACCTCTGTCCAGGGTGAGGCCCATTTCTAAAGGCCTTCTGCCTGTCGTCCTTTTCCTTCTGTGTTGCCCAGGGAGCTCGCTACCGGACCTGGCCTTCTCTGCCTCGTCAGGCCCCTTACCAACAGGGTTGGCACTTCACACACCTTTCCCCCTTGCCTCCATTTATGTGGCAGTCTGGCTGGCTGTCGGCAGTGGCTTGTTTCATTGACATAACGCAGTGGTGTCCTGAGGGCCGTAGCCTCGTCCTGGGAGCCTGCTGCCGTGGAGGACGAGCGTACAGGCCTGCGCCGCTTGGTGCCAGGATGAGGGTTCCTGGCTGCTCAGTCAGGCACAGGTGGTCTGCTGGCTGGCTGTGTGCACCCAGTGCTCTTGCCAGAACCACGGCCTCACAGGCGTGCGGCTGTGGCCTGGGGCACTTCAGGGGAGCAGCACCACCATGCTGCGTCTGTAGCTGCGGAAGGACACCCGTGATTCCCCACACACTGGGAATGAGGTCCTGCTCCTGACCTAGTGCTTGATCCGTCTGGCCTTTTTTTTTTTTTTAAAGTTAAGTGGAAGCTGGAGTTTTATTGTATGAGCAAAGGAGTTAATTTCTTTGCTCTCCCTGTGCTGTGGTGGTCCTGGCACTGATGAGGTGGGGTTGGGGCAGGGGGCGGCACGTTGCAGTGGTCGGTCCTGCTGGGCTTACTGAACGTCGTCCCTGCCCATCCTCCCCGTCCACTCTCTGTGCTCCCTTCCCTTCAGTGTCTCTGGGCTGCCGTCGTGGTGGCCTGGCCTGTCTGTAGCCCTCACGTCACGCTCCCTCACCTCTCCTCCTCGTGCTCTCCACTGCTGTCTATGCGTCTTCCTCTGGGCAGTGGCACACTTGGGCAGGGCACAGCCTGGGGAGGGGGCATGGCTTTGTTCGATGTCGTGGGTTGTGCTTGGTGAGCTCAGGGCCGACACTCGGGCCTATCTTCTTGAAGGGCGTCTTTCTCCTGATAGTTTGATGTGGGCACGTGCTGCATCTAGCCAGCTCCATGTCTGCTCCCCTGCCTTGAGCTCTGCTTGTCCTCTCTGTCCCCCGAGGTCCTGAGCACAGGGATGCGTCTGTCTCTCTCACCACAGCTGTCCTTTTCCCATGGCTCATGTTGGTGTCTTCACCCCTCACGCCCTTCTGTTTCTCCTCCAGGACTGCTTGTAAGTTCTTTGGCTGGTTTGGATGGTTTGTAGCTGGGTTCCTTCTCCCCAACTTGGTGAGTGCTGGGGACGTGGTCCCTGCCTTTCTGTGAGGCCTGGGGACAGTTCTGTGCTCTGGCCACAGTGTGGGTATAAAATGTGTTTGCCTGGAGGCCATCCTGCATGTGCTGTCGTCCAGAGTAACTGGGTCTTCAAGGGCCTCCGACTCACAGCACTAACCCCTTGCTGTGTGTTTATCATTAAGAAACAGAAAACAAAGTGCATACCTGGATTTAGGACCCCGGCGATTTTCTGGTTGAAGGTTTGCTAGAGGCCAGTTGAGATTCACTGTAATGCATCTCGTACGTAGGGGAGAGCTGGAAGGACATGGGAGGACTCTGAGCCCTAAGGGCCTGGGGTGTCCGGGAGGGTTCTCAGGACACTTTGGAAATCCAGGAGCATGTTTCCTGATGAGGAACCGAAAGGACACACCTTGCCTTCAACGTAATCACATCTGTCCTCAGGAAGCGTGCTCGGCAAGTCACTGCTTGAGGTAGGCTCTGTCAGTAGCTGTTTTGCAAATGTGCGCTCTCCTCGTTATTACCCAAGTAGGGCATCTATTATAAGCTAGTGAAAATTATTTGAGGGCACAGATTCTGGGGGGAAATCTGCTCTGAGATTCATTTAGAAATAACCTTGGGGACTGGGTGCCTGTTTGGCTCAGTTGGTAGAAGACGCAACTCATTATCTTGGGGTTGTGAGTTGGAGCCCCTTGTCAGGTGTAGAGATTACTTAAAATCTTTTTTTTTTAATTTTTTAAAGATTTTATTTATGTATTTCTCAGAGAGAGACACAGCGGGAGAGGGAACACAAGCGGGGGGAGTGGGAGAGGGAGAAGCAGGCTTCCCGCCGAGGAGAGAGACTGATGTGGGGCTCGATCCCAGGACCCTGGGATCATGACCTGAGCTGAAGGCAGACGCTTAACGACTGAGCCACCCAGGTGCCCCGTATTTTATTTTTGTAAAGATTTTATTTATTTATTTCACATAGAGAGACACAATGAGAGAGGGAACACAAGCGGGGAGTGGGAGAGGGAGAAGCAGGCTTCCCGGGGAGCAGGAAGCCCGATGCGGGGCTCGATCCCAGGACCCCGGGACCACAACCTGAGCCGAAGGCAGACGCTTAACAACTGAGCCACCCAGGCGCCCCCAAATCTTTTTTTTTTTTTTAATAATTTATTAGAGTGAATAGTATGATTCTTTAAAAAAAATTTTTTTTGAGAGTGTGCACATGCAGGTGCTAGCGGGGGGAGGGGCAGAGGGTGAGGGAGAGCGTGTCAAGCAGACTCCACGCTGAACGAGGAGCCCAGCGTGTGCAACTCAGTCTTAACGATCCTGAGATCAGGACCTGAGCCGAAAGCAAGAGTCAGATGCTTAACTGATGGCACCACCCAGGCGCCCCTTAAAATCTTGAAAGAGAGAGAGAGATCTTAAAGAAAAGAGAGTGCTGTGAGGACACTGAAGGAGAGATGTTTTGCTGTGTCTTCCTTCCTGCTTTGCCCGGGTGTCACCTGGCTGTCAGGTGGGTGATGTGCAGGGAGCCTGCGGTCGTGGCCTTGGGCCTGCTCTTGACCATGACCCAGGTGCCTTGTGGGGAGAAGAAACCATTAGATGCTTCTTTTCAGAAGTCTGATTTCAGTTTAATTTAAAACAACATGTTGCGTTTCTGGTGGTCTGAGCTGAGTCCTCTCCTGCTTGCTGATGAGCTCACGGTGCCCACAATAGAGAAAAGAATGCCGACCAGAGCTCAGCAGTGTATTTACACGGCGCGAACAGGTTGAAAACCGGATCTCTGTTGAGACCCGTGGCGCTGTGGGCTCTCCGAGCAGCCCTGTGGGGTTGGGGGTAGGGGAGCACAGCCTCAGCCTCTGTGCTCCTGGAGCAGGTGACGCTCAGAGCATCTCCCGCTCGGGGTTCAGGGCAGCGACCACGGCTGTGTCCTCTCCTGGGCAGAGCTGCATCTGCCTCAGGACTGAGTGTGGCCTCCTGTTTGCCTCAGACCCCTTAATGCCATGTGCTTGGGGGTCCTAGCAGGGCGGGGTGAGCTGCTGTGGCTCTTTGTCCTCCACAGGAATTACAGCAGGTCCCTGCCTTTGAGGGTGTGCAGGGCGGGCAGCGTCTTCCTGCCTTGGGCCCCCTTCCTGTAGTCCATCTTCTGCGGGCCTACAGGTATCTCAGGTGTGGGTGTTCGTAGAGGCATTTGCCGCCAAGTCAGCTGGAGCACCACGTGCCCACAGGAGTGTGCTGACCGCTGCCTTGCCAGAGGGCTCCTTTTCTCAGGTGAGCCTGTTCCCCGCGGGTCCCGCTAGCCCTCAGGGAGGCCGGGCTGGCCGCTCGCCCGGCTGACTCCCAGAGCTGCTCCTCGCTTTGGATCCTGTGGAGGGGGGGTGAGTCCGCAGCGCGGTGCCGTCACACAGCTGGGCCCCGCGGCGTGCCCTTCCTGGAGGCTGGCGGCGTCTGTGTGCGGGCACTTGGCACTGTTGTTTGGGGAAGTCGTGGTGGTGTTCTTTTTTAACCTACAAAATTTTATTAAAGAAAAGCTGGACAACTTTTACAACTTGAAATCAAGAAAAAAATGAGATGAATCCATCTCTTAATAAGGAGAGAAGATAATTTGGACAAACCACATCATTTTGATGGGAAAGTACTTCTTAAGCCACCACCAGCTGCTAAATCCTGGGCAAACATTTGTTACGTTCAGCCTCAGTGTGGTGTACAACAGCGGGGTTTTGGCTTTTCCCGAGGTGTCTCCCCCATGCAGCACAGACCTTCCGGGAAACGAGGCCGTGCTCGACGTGGTCTTAGACTTGGTAGGGACAGACCGGCTCTGCATTCTTGTGGGGTCAGCCTGAGACCAGCGAGTGACAGGGCCACACGGTGATGGTTGGAGAGTATCTCTGTGGCTGGTTTGAGCTGGCAGGCGGTGGGTGTTTCACAGTGGTCCTAAAGCAGGAGGGCTGCGGAGTCTTCCTGTCAGCGGGGCTTTCTGGGAAGTGTTTCACCTGAAGCGTGGAGGGAGCATTTCACACTGTGTAGCTCCTAGCACTGCTGCATGTGCTAATGTAGACGTGCTGCTGAGGTCACTCGCTGCCGCGTCTGCGTGCCCAGGCAGGGCCCCGGCAGAGACACTCAGCTCGGGGAGGCCGTGGGGGTGCTGCTGTGCTTTACACCGCGGGTCGGGAGCATGGGAGGACGTGGCGTCTCTGCTTTGTGCCTCCAGCCTGCCCCCTCCCCCCAAAGTGTCCCCGTGTGTAGAGGCCCGAGTCACCTTCCTGTGCTAGTGCTTGGGGCCTTCACAGTTTGCCAAATCTGTTTGCTCCAAAGTGGTGTAAATTTAAAACAAACCAAAAGCAACTTTGGGTTGTTTCTGGGGGCTTGGGGGTGGACAGGGACTGGGGCAGGGATGGGATTTGGGGTGAGCAGGGGACAAGCTCTCTCCTGCCTCCACATTCCTCAGGCGTCTGCCCAGTGGTTTTAAGAGGCGTCCACCTCAGGAAACTGTCCCTGTGACGCTGAAACCCACCCAGGGAGAAGGACAGCCCCAGGCTGTAGTCTCTCTGGGGCCTCTGAGGGGGCACCTCCTGGTCCAGAGACATGTGAGGCCCTTGCCCGAACCCCTTGGGAAGCGCACTTGAGTGTGTCCAGCCACTGTGTCTGAGCTCACGCCACTTCGCTTTTCTTTCAGAGAGTAGACTCGAGATTCTTCACCTGGGTTAAGAACACTTAAGAGTTCACTATTTCAAGATGTCACCAAGTTCTCCAAAAACAATTTAATTTTATTCATTTGCTGAACACATAGAGTGTCCTGTGGTCCTTTCTGATCATTTTTGGGTGTCAGTTCTGCAACAGGATTGCTGCTCAGGTCCTCTGATGCCAAATCCTACCTGGCAGAGTGCACGTCCCAGGAAGAGGGACCACGGGCACTTGGGGTGACTTGGAACCATTCAGTTCACCACATGCTGCAGGCCCCCCCCCACCCCGCCCCACCGGTCATGGAGACCTTCATTTCCTCGTCTGTAAATTAGAGGTCACCTGCATTACATGATTCTGGATCCATCCTCCCTCCCTCCCTCCCTCCCTTCTTTCCTTTTCCTTTTTTTTTTAAAGGAGAGGGAGAAGCAGGCCCCCACGCCGTGTGGGACTTGATTCCAGGACCCTGAGATGATGACCTGAGCTGAAGGCAGACGCTTAATGGACTGAGCCACCCAGGCGCCCCTGGGGTGTATTTTTCTTTTGAAACCTCCCAAATCTATATAATCTTTCATCTTGACATTCAGAGAGTGATACTGGGTTGGGGTTTACAAAAGGACACTGTAAAATTTAAAATAGGATTTTATTCTTGCCACACAAAAAGAACATGCCGCAGCCAGACAACGCAAATGGGCCTGTTGTGTCCCTGACCCATAGCCAACAGGGGATGCTCTGCTGGTCTTCACATACCTCAGTCAGAGGGGACTACATTTCCTGTTTCTGTAGAAGGAGCAAGGACTGCAGAAAGGTCCAGCACGTGGGGTTGGTCATACTGCTTTGGTTAAAGTAAACAAAGAAAATGTGTAGTTGGAATAGGGAAGAGTACTTGAATAGTTTTTGACTTAATTTTGGAGATTTTCTTTATATATAAACACCCAGACTGCACAAAGGGTGAAGGTCAGTGGCAGCGCGGAGCCCCTGTGGGGCAGGAGGGCTGCTCCTCAGTGGCCACGTTCAGGCCCCTGGTCTTTCCCTGGTGTTTGGTTTTGCAGCATGGTGTGTTGGTGACTTGGTGAGCTTTGGTTTGCCGAGTTATTCAGATCATCCACATGCTGACTTCCTGCATCTTGCTGGGTGTTTCTGCAGCCACACCTCTCAGGGGAGCCTTAATGCTCTCAGAAGCTATCTGCTCGTGGTGGGGAGTTTGCCAAAATTCTGATATTTGACCAATACAAGAAGCTTTGCATTGGCAATAAATTGGCTTAGGTGTTTCCCTTATAATGGCAGTCTTGTTTTGTTATTTTCCAGAAATGATCTGCAAGATCCCACGCCAGAATAACAAGAGTTTGTGAATCAGTCACTGTTTCCCATAAAAGCGATGTCCCCTGGAACAGTGCTTGTACTCAAGACAGCTGTTTGGTGTACAGAAGAGATGCTTCACGCACACTTCTCAGTTTGTCACATAGGCTATGAAAAAGACAAGCACGGAGACTTGGGATTTAATGAAATTAGTAATTACTGCTTTATCATGGAGGCTCTCAAGCAAATTTAGACCATCACCTTTGCATCATCAGTGCAGGTACTACCCCAGCTAAAAAGGCAGTGTTATAATGGGAAACATTTTGAAAGGGTTGCAGGGATCTCCAAGGGTTTGGACCCCATTTTTGAAACAGCTGTATGTAGCTGTTCAGTCTGTGTGAAAAAATGTAGCTGAACAAACCAAGTCACCCTAAGTGTTTATCCATAACTAGAAATTTCACGGCCTTAGGAGAATCTGATCGTGTCCGGTATCTCCCTGCAGTACACACAGTAGTGTGCATTTTCAGGGGGCTCCTGATTCAGTGGACCCTGGGCAGTGAACCTCTCCCGAAGTTCTTGTGGAAATGTAAAGCTCTGCCCCCTCAAAATGAGGACGTGTATCTGTCCTTGGGTGCGTGCTCGTGGGTTCAGCATGCATCCTCAGCTGTGTTTTCCCTTCCTCTGACTCGGTCTTCTCTCTCGAGCCAGAGTTACGGATGAGCGCTGCGGTGGCAGGCTGGGGCTCACACACGCTCCTCGCATGGCTCTTCCTGCCTCAGAACCGACCCTGCACCTCCTGTCGTACATGGATTCTCTCACATTATTTAAGTCATGTTGCTTACTCTCTGTTCACTTTATTTAATCTTACCTTTTAGTCAGCCTGGTCACTGGATTTAAAAATTTGAGAGAAAACCAAGCGGCTTCCGTGCTGAGCATGGAGCCCGATGGCGGCACTCGAGATTATGACCAGAGCCGAAGGTAGATGAGTCAGATGCTTACTGACTCAGCCACCCTGGGGGCCCCAGCAACCCCCCCCCCTTTTTTAAAGATTTTTATTTATTTATTTTTTTATAAAGATTTTATGTATTTGACAGAGAGAGAGACAGCGAGAGAGGGAACACAAGCAGGGGGAGTGGGAGAGGGAGAAGCAGGCTTCCCGCCGAGCAGGGAGCCCGACGTGGGACTCGATCCCAGGACCCTGGGATCATGACCTGAGCCGAAGGCAGACGCTTAACGACTGAGCCACCCAGGCGCCCCCATCTTTTAATTTCTTTAAAAAATCAAATCTGCCTGGGACTCCTAGGTGGCTCAGTCGTTAGGCGTCTGCCTTCAACTCAGGTCATGGTCCCGGGGTCCTGGGATCGAGCCCCGCGTCGGGCTCCCTGCTCGGCGGGAAGCCTGCTTCTCCCTCTCCCACTCCCCCTGCTTGTGTTCCCTCTCTCGCTGTCTCTCTCTCTGTCAAATAAATAAATCTTAAAAAAAAAAAAAAAAATCAAATCTGCCTGCTGAAGATTACTGTGTTATGTTAGGGTGCTTCTGTTGGTTTGCTCTGCTCATAAACAAATCTCCCTTTTTTCCTGCCTCTTCTCCGTGTGTGTGTATGTATGTCTGTGTACGTGCACATGTGCACGCAAGCACATGCACACATATATACACACATGTGGGGGACTCCAGGCCTCCACTTCCTGTCCTAAATGGCCTCCCAAACCCTGCACAACCCTTACAATGGTCCCTTTTCCCATGGGCTCCTCAAATCCATCATGCCCAAACCACAGCTTCTCCAACCATCCCCTTCTTTCTGTCTCCTGTCTCTGTGGGGACGACTGTCCTTCTAGTCACCACGCCTCCAGGATCTGGTTGCTCTGCTTCCCAAGCCCACATTCTGTGGGGCGTTCCCTCGGTCCCAGAGCAGCCAAGGAGACAGCCTCGTGCTGCCTCCCTGGGATTCCTGACCCACAGTCCCCTTCTAACACATGCTTCTGTTCACCACCTATCAGGATGCCCGACGTTCAACAAGCATTCCAGGTACGCCATTACTCTTGACCCGGAAACCCAGTCGAGTTTCACATGGCATCTTGCACCAACAGGTGTTATTTACTCAATAGAAAGAAATATGTCAGACAGTGAGAATTACCATTTTTATTTGGAATTTAGAGATTTTATTGGAATTTATCAATTTAGAAAAAAATTGATGCCAAAAAAGAATCACAAAGACAGTTCTTTAATAGGGATTGATGTAATTCTGAAGGCTACAAATAAGGAAAGCTCACACTGCCATTTGTCAAAAATGGAAGTGGGTCCTGACCAACAGTTTTGATGATGTATATCCAGCAATGCAAGTGACTCCCAGGGATGCTCCTCTGTGGCCCCTTTTGTGCCGTCCTGATGCAGAGCACTCAGCAGCCTTGCGCACAATCTAGTGCAGAGGTGAGCAGCTCAGGGGTCCTTGCTGGTCCACCCACAATGTGCCCCATGCTAAGACTGTAACCCCAACTGGGCTTCCAGGTCACGGAAAACAAAGGGCCTCAACCCCATCAAGCATGCCCTGCCACTCTCAACAACCAACACACTCATCCTAACACAAAAAAAGCCTCTGACAGATAAGAAAGAGTGTTTTCCCCTCCTCATCTCAATAAAACCTGAAAGAGATCACTTCCTATATGGGAATTACATTTGAAAGATACCTACAGGATTTTACAGCATAGATCATAATTACTGGCCTAAAGAATTAAAAACAAAAGGCTGCTGGGGCGCCTGGGTGGCTCAGTCACTCCCCCTCCTTCTGTTTCCTCTCTCGCTGTGTCTCTCTCTGTCAAATAAATAAATAAAATCTTAAAAAAAAAAAGAAAAAATGTATAAGAGTAATCTCTCCCGCCGTAGTAGATTCTCTGAACGGATAATGTGTGGGTATTCTGGGTCATTTTCCTATTTTGGGAAATGAGGTCCCTGTGTTCTAATCTGTACATTATTACATATTTAAACCTCCTAGTAAGTGTAGGTTGTATAGTCTTCATGTTATTTTTTCCTATGCAATTTTAAGGCTTTAAAATGGTCTCAAGAGGCAATAGCAATGATGTGTTTTAGACTGAAACCCGCTTAGAAGAACCCAAGAAGTCAGGCTTAATTTCCAAATATTTGTGGTGAGGCTTTAGTCTGAAGCCCAATTTAGTAGTTGTTTTTGTTTGTTTCAACTCGAAACAGGCCTTTCTTCTTTGTTAGCCACGCTTCCCCACCTCCTATGAAGAGGACTTCCTTCGTTCGGGGGGGGCATAAGGGATGAGACCCACAACAACAGAACAAGTGAACACGAAGAATGTAAGGCTTTCCTGGGCTTTCCTGGGATGCTGTAGCAGAGCCGAGTGAACTTAAACCCTAGCCACACAGCTCTGTACCGGGCTACTTCAGACCTCTGGGGACGTCCCTTTGCTAATTCAGCTGACACGTTTATGTGTCACCATGAACACTTTTTAGTTTTTCCCAGGCCTGTATGGATTAAGTTACATTCTTACTCCTCTTTCCCCCACTCCTGCTCCCCGATTCCCGTTTCAGTGGAGTGGACAAGGATAGGGTAGCAGGGGAAGTTCTGGAGTGGATGTGGGTGCTTTGAGATCATTGTCTAACAGTTATTCAGAGTTGATAACTGAAGCATCTTACTTGGTTTTAAGCTTTATCAGTTCTGGGGTGGTGGAGGAAGGAGTAAATTGGTATCAAAGTGCCTTTGCTAAATGGCATGGTGGAGGGTCAGTCGTTTATTTCAGATGCTAGGAAAGGTCACCAGTGGGTGATTAGATACAGGTTCACTCTGGAGTGTTTTCTTGCTTAGATAATGGAATTGGTTAAAAGCTGTTTCCAGTGGAGGGGCGCCTGGGTTGCTCAGTCATTAAGCGTCTGCCTTCGGCTCAGGACATGATCCCAGGGTCCTGGGTTCGAGCCCCTCATCGGGCTCCCTGCTCGGCGGGAAGCCTGCTTCTCCCTCTCCCTCTCCCACTCCCCCTGCTTGTGTTCCTGTTTTCGCTATCTCTCTCTGTGTCAAGTAAATAAATAAAATCTTAAAAAAAAAAAAAAAAGCTGTTTCCAGTGGATCCTCCTCCTCCCCCCAAAACTTAGTGTTCAGAAAAAAAGCAGCCTTTGGGGGGGTTGTTCTGGTCCAGGAGTTCGGCATTAAGCAGTGCAGGCCCCGGGCATGAGGCTGTTGATGAGCTTGTGGGTGGTGTTGGGTCACCTCTGATAGCCTGTCCTCTAGGACTTAGATGCAGCGAGGTTCTACGGTCCAGTCAGGGTAGCCTGCAAGACAGATACTCAGTGAATGTTCCTGAATGAGGGACCGTGCTCTGCCCTGAGAAATCTCAGCTTGGGCCTCACTGCTTTCCTTTTGTTTAGAAAACAGACCAAGAGGCCCATCCTGAAGTTCTCAGAAAAGAAACAAACGTTCTTTTTTTCCCTTTTCCACCTGTTGTATAAAATGCAATAAAACATGCAGAAGCGGGGGGGTGGGGGTGGGAATTCAGTTTAAACACCACCATCCAGGTAATGAGTCTTTTTTTTTTTTAATTCTTATGTTAATCCCCATACATTACATCATTAGTTTTAGATGAAGTGTTCCATGATTCATTGTTTGTGCATAACACCCAGTGCTCCATGCAGAATGTGCCCTCCTCAGTACCCACCACCAGGCTAACCCATCCTCCCACCCCCCTCCCCTCTAGAACCCTGTTTGTTTTTCAGAGTCCATCGTCTCTCATGGTTCGTCTACCCCTCCGATTTCCCCCGCTTCATTCTTCCCCTCCCGCTACCTTCTTCTTCTTCTTTTTTTTTCTTAACATATATTGCATTATTTGTTTCAGAGGTACAGATCTGAGATTCAACAGTCTTGCACAATGCACAGCGCTTACCAGAGCACATACCGTCCCCAGTGTCTATCACCCAGTCACCCCATCCCTGCCACCCCACCCCCCACTCCACCAACCCTCAGTTTGTTTCCTGACATTAAGAATTCCTTCTATCAGTGAGGTCATATGATACATGTCTTTCTCTGATTGACTTATTTCACTCAACATAATACCCTCCAGTTCCATCCACGTCGTTGCAAATGGCAAGATCTCATTCCTTTTGATGGCTGCATAATATTCCATGTATATATATCAGGTAATGAGTCTTATTACTATCCTTTAGAGGTGGGCAGTCATGTTCCTTACTGATTTTCTGTGTATTTGTCCTATTAGTTATTCAGAAGAGGGTCTTGAAGTCTCTGATGATTGTGGTTTTGTGTATTTCTCCATGGAGTTCTATCGGTTTTTACTTTATTTTGAAGCTCAGTTATTAGAGGCTGTTACGTCCCCTTGATGAATCTGCCTCTTCATCATTATGAAATGACCTTATCTCTGATGATGGTCTTGGCTCTGCAATCCAGTTTGTCTGATATTAAAACAGCTACTCTCTCTTTTGACTAGTATTAGCATGCATCCTTTCCCATGTTTTTAAGTTTAAACTATTTGTCTTTATATTTAAAGAGGGTTTCTTGTAGGCAGCCTTAATAGGAGTTGGGTATTGCCTTTTAAAGAAATCCAGCTGGGGCTCCTGGGTGGCTCAGTTGGTTAAGCATCGGACTCTCGGTTTTGGCTCAGGTTGTGATCTCAGGGTCGTGGGCTTGAGTGCCATGTTGGGCTCTGCGCTTAGTGGGGAGTCTGCTTCTCTTACTCTCCCTCTGCCCCTCCCCCCTCTCTTTTTCTAAAATAAATTTAAAAAAATCCAATTGGCAATCTTTTCCTGTTTTTTTTTATTTAGACAGATTTTCCCTATTTATTTAATTTTAATTCCAGTACAGTTATGTACAGTGTTATATTAGTTTCAGGTATAGAATATAGTGATTCAGTTGTATACATTATTCAGTGCTCATCACGACAGGTGCTCTCCTTCATCCCCCTCATCTGTTTCCCCCACCTCCCCTCTGGTGACCATCAGGGTGTTGAGAGTCTGTTTCTTGGTTTGCCTCTTTTTTACCCCCTTTGTTTTCTTAAATTCCACCTGTGAGTGAGATCATACGGTGTTTGTCTTTCTCTGACCGACTTATTTCACTTAGCGTAATACCCTCTAGCTCCATTCATGTTGAAAGTCCCAATACTTTTGACCTCTGGTGGTCTTGGTCGGGTCCTGGGGTAACTACACTTTGTCTTTCAGCCTGACATTCATGAGGGAAGTTGGCATAGCACTGTCCAGCAAAGACATCTAAGGGTGATTCAAAATTTCTCGATTTGTGTTGTTTCAATGGTGATGGCCTCTGAAGAAGGGCACTTTGGATATATTTGCTACTTCTCTTCTGAACTTAACAAGTTCCATCTTTTAAAGCCAACTTTCACATGCCTTTCCTTCTTATTTTAAGAATTAAAAAAAAAAATGGTGGGGGGCACCTGAGTGGCTCATTTGGTTGAGCGGCTGCCTTTGGCTTGGGTCCTGATCCCAGGGTCCTGGGATCAAGTCCCGCATTGGGCTCCCTGCTCCTCGGGAAGCCTGCTTCTCCCTCTCATTCTCCCTCTGTGCTCTCCCTCTCTCTCTCTCTCTCTCTCTCTCTCTCTCTCTCTCTCTCTCTCTCTC
>NC_058418.1:58862310-58879404 GCF_002201575.2 Neomonachus schauinslandi | reverse complement strand
CTCTCTCTCTCTCTCTCTCTCTCTCTCTCTCTCTCTCTCTCTCTCTCCTTCTCTGTCAAATAAATACAAAACCTTAAAAAAAAAAAAAGTACATGGTTGCTATTCCTGTCCTGCAATTTTTTTTTTTTTTTTTTTTAAAGATTTTGGTTATTTATTTGAGACAGAGTGAGCATGGAGTGGGGAGAGGGAAAGGGAGAAGCAGGCTCCACACTGAGCAGGGAGCCCAGTGTGGAACTCGATCCCAGGATCCTGAGATCATGACCTGAGCCGAAGGCAGACACTTCACCAATTGAGCCACCCAGGTGCCCCACCATCCATGTACTTTCAAAAAACTTGTATTTTGAAAATTTTCAGACGGAAAGAAAATTAGTAAGGAGTGTAACCAACTGACAGTCTTTCCCTTTTAATGGGTGTTTAGATGATTTTTGATGTGATTAGGCTTAAATGTACTGTCAGGTACTACTTTCATAGCGTGAGGACCTTAGAATGGTGTCCTTCCACGTCTCCTCCCCCAGCCTGCCTGCTGTTGTCATACATTTTACTTGCATGGACCAGGTTGCTGTTGTTTTTGTCAAAACAATAGACCGTCTTCAGGAGGAAGGTCTGACGTATTTGCTGTGTCCTTGTCATTTCTGGTGCGCTGCACTTCTGGTGAAGGTTTCTCTTTGCACCCAGAGTCCTCTCCCTCCCGTGGAAGGACCCCATCACCACCCTTACCCGACAGTTCCCATACTTGCAGCCCTCCCATCTGGAGTGTGCCGTGGTGCTGGTGCGCGTCTTCATAGACTTGTGTGAGTCTCAGCAGCACCTGTGGAAGATTTTCAGTGGCTGTTGAGTTGAAGAACGACGGATGTTTTCTTTCAGTTCTCCATGGATGCTGCCTGGCATGTGCTCACCATGTTCCCCACGAGCACCTGCTGCCGTCCCGTCTCCCTCCTCTGCTTGCTGGTTCTGCTCTGGCTGCTCTCTGGGCGTGGCCTGGGGTGTGGTGTCCTTCATGTTTCTTTGCTTGGGTTTCACTGAGTGCCTTGGATGTCCGAGTTTACGGGTTTTCCGTCAGAATTTGAACTTTCTGTGCTTTACTTCTTCAGATATCTTTCTGCCCCTCACCCCTGTGGGGCCACCAGTGCTCGGCTGTTGAGGTGCTTGCAGCTTCCCACTTGCTGACCCTAACTTGCTCTTTCTCTGCATCCCCTCTGATCTGTGCTCAGTGTCCCCAGTCTTCGCTTCTGAATGCTTCTGCTGCTGGCAGTCCCACCTGGTGTGTGTCTCCTGTCCCACGGGCATAGTCTTCACCCCCAGAGGCTCCTACCTAGCATGTCTCTAGTTCACATGTATTAACTGACTGATGTCTGCATCTGCTAATATTGCCATCTGTGTCAACTCTGGGTTGGTTTCGCTTGACTGGTTTTTCTTATTATGTGCTGTATTTTCTTAATTGCATGCCTGGGGGTATTTTTTTCAGTATACTTTTTATTTTGGAAAACTTCTCAGATTTTTGGAAAAGTTATAAAGATAATAGAGAGTTCCTGTACACCTCTCTTCTGGCTTCCTCTCAGTGCTGACACCTCATGTTACTATGATACCTTCCTTAAAACAGCAACCATCATCGGTGCATTGCTCTCAGTACAAGTGCAGACTTTATTCAGATTTCCTCTGTTCCTACTAATGTCCCTTCTCTGTCCCAGGACCGCATCCAGCACATTGGATCGTCCTGTCTCCTGGGTCTCCTCTGTTCGGGGACAACTTCTCAGTCTTTCCTGGTCCTCATGACCTTGGGAGTCTGCAGGAGTTTCAGCCAGTGTTCTGTACGATGTCCTCTTTTTGGGTTTGTGTGACGTTTTCTTCATAGACTGGGTTTTTGGTTTTGGGGAGAGATGACCACAGAGAGGGTGTGTCTTCTCCTTACATCCGGTCTGGGGTGTGTGCTGTCCCCGTGGCCTGTGGGGGCTAGCCTCGGCCACCTGGTCATGGGGGCAACTGCCAGGTTCCTGCACAGTGTAGTCACAGCCCCGCTTTTGTCCTCTGTCCTTCAGAGCAGGCCCACAGCCTAGCACACAAGCAAGGGGAGGGGAGCGTCTCCTTGTGGGGAAGGTTTGTGTTTCAGCCCACTTCTTTGTTTCTTCAGTGATTTATTGATGTCGGTATGGACTCATGTATATTTATTTTGTACCATGCTATTGATTTTTTTGCTCAGATCGTTCCAGCTTTCATGTCTGGGAGTATCTGGATGCCAGACGCTGAGTTTTGCCTCGTTGGGTGCTGCATAGTTTTGTATTCCTGTAAATCTTCCTGGGCTTTGTTCTGGAATCCAGTTAGTTCTTGGAAACAGTTTGCTCCTTTCAGGTCTTGCTTTTAGGATGTAGGCAGGCCAGGGCCTCGCTCAGTTTTGGGTTAGTGCTCGCCCTGTGCCGCACTCTGGCCTTTGGAGCCCAGCCCTGCCTCTCATCTGTGCGTGCTTCCCTGCCTGCCCCTGGGTTGTTTCCTGCTTTCTGAAGACCCAAGGGGACTTCTACACACCTCTGGATAATTTCCTTCAAACTATGTCTTCTCTGATCTAAATATTCCCATTGACACACACACATAGCGTTCTGACTTTTTAATTCTCTTGAGGGTTTTTTGTTTTTTAAGTAAATTCTGTGCATGTTTGATAGACCTGCATGCAAAGAAGAAACTGCTTCCGCTCTGTTTCATGTCATTTTAAATACTGTTGTTTCATTTTATATCATTAAAAAGTAACAAGGAAAACAAGGGAATGTGACCCTAAGTATAGCCCGGGGCCTGGGCTGGAGCAGGATGGTCAAATTGGAGTAAGGCCTGTGCTTTTTTAATAGCATGGTATCTGTGGGTCTTTGGAGTTGATCATTTCACTGTGATGATGTGTGGTTTTAATGTTAGGGGAAGCCTAGTGGAGGGTATACAGGAACTCTGCACTTTTTTATCAGTGGAAATTATTTCAAAAAAAAAAAAAAAGAACCCAACAGGAGTACAGTCCTTTTTTCCCCCCAAGTGAACGTTTACGACAGTGTTCCACTAGATGGGTGCAGTCTTAATAGAAGTGCCTCAGACTCACAAGTGTGTGGCGTGAATTGCGGGAGCCCCTCCTCCCCCCTCACAGGCGTCCCGCCTGCCTTGTCTTCTCCATGCAGGAGGGAGCGGAGGGAGCAAGTGTGGCTCTTCCAGAAGCCGGCCTCCTGACCCTTCCTCCCCCGTGTTTACATTCCGAATGCCTGCATTAGTCATTGGACTGGCTGTGTTGTTTCTTTAACTTGGTGTTATGGCCCAGAAATCTTGTGTGCCTTTCCTGCCCGGCACTGTGCCTGCTTTCACCCTTGCCAGCCGGCGTGGTCGGTCTCTCCCTGCTCTTCTGCCTCACGGGTCCCTGCCTGGCTGCAGTGCTGTCCGCTGGCTCCTCACAGGGCCTTCTGCGTGGGGCGCCCTCGGCTTCTGACCACAGCTGGTGCTGGGAGGCCCGGCAGACTCTGTGTTGACACCTGAAGCCCTTCCTGCCTCTTGACCTCGGGTGTTAGCGAATGATTTAGGGTGTCTTCGCTGCCGGGGGCGTGCACTTGGGGCATGCCACCAGGACTAGACGTCCGCTTGCCTGCAGGTGGCCAGCAATGGGCCGCAGTCCTTGGGTTTCCAGTTTATGAACATGCTGTGTAAAAGAATTCCTTGTATTGTCTGAAAATGACTGGGGTTTTTGTTTTGGCTTGATATAATCTGTGCTCGTCAAGGCCATACTTTCTTAAATAACAATGTTTGTAACTTGTAAAAGTATCTGCTCTTTGCACCTACCAGAAGGTGAGAGGTGATTGCACTGGGTCAGGATTTGCACCTCCGTCATTACATGGGTCCTGCAGGCTTCTTGTAGAAACACTGTTCCCTGGCACGTGGGAGCAGTGTCCCCGTTCCCAGTGCCCCATTCCTGCAGCGATCCTTGTAGGGAAGAGAAGGCCTCCTCTGCCCCAGGGCGTGCTGGCTTCTCCGTTCTCAGCCGCCAAAGCTGAGGACAGGGTGCCTTGTGGGCAGCAAGGCCTTGGTGAGCGGTCGTGTCCCCGTTGGGGGCAAGGAGGAGCATGGGCAGGTTCCCTGGGACTGCCTGTTCTGCCTTTGAAAGCCTCGATGTCCTGCTGCGGGAAGGAAGAAAGGTTACGGCCTTGTCACTCTTCGTCACCTAACTTCTGGAAATGTGGTTCTCCACAAGAATTCATTTTTGCACTGTGGAGTTTATTATTTTTTTGGCCCACATTAAAAGTAGATAAATTGTTCATCTGAAGTCCAGTATTTTTTAATCAGTAAGGGCTTTACTTAAAACATGAAAATCTGGAGCTACTGAGGGTCTAGGTCCGGGTAGCCGCAGAGTGTGGTAGGTTAGCAAGATGAACAAAGATGCGCAGATGAGAGCAGCGATTAACCAAAAGTTGATAGAAACTGGAGAAAGAGAACATCTCAAAGAGTTGCGGAGAGCTAAATTAATTGAATGTGGCTGGAAGGACCAGTTGAAGGTACACTGTAAAGAGGTAGTTAAAGAAAAAGGACTAGAACATGTTACTGTTGATGACTTGGTGGCTGAAATCACACCACAAGGCAGAGCCCTGGTACCTGACAGTGCAAAGAAGGAGCTCCTACAAAGAATAAGAACATTCCCTGCTCAGCATGCCAGCCTTTCAGACTGGATGAGATTGTGTTGTTTTGTGGTTTTATTTCTGAAAGTAATACTTGCCATAAATTAGGAATCACTTTCCCAAAATAAAATCCTTTTTTGTATGATGGTATACAGTTTTCACTAATGATGTATATATACATTGTATTGATTTTTTTCCCTAAATGTGTTATTTTAGTAAATACCTCATGAATGAAAAATAAATAAATAAAACATGAAAATCTGAGGAGCAATAAGGAAACCCTGGCACCCCTTTTGGCTTTGGCAAATAGGACAAAGCCAGTTACTTTCCACGACTTTGTTGAGATTGTAGTCCTTAACTTTTTAAAGCCGATTGAGAGGGCTTAGAGTTCCTTCTTCTCTAATGAGATTAGCTCAGATATTAAAGTTTGACCCTCCACAGTCTGTTGTAGAGGTTTGGTGACCCTGGGGTAGCTCGTGGCATTGACAGAAATGAGAATGACCAAGCGGCACCCATATTGGAGATAGTTCACCGTCCCAGTTTGCCTGTGTTGTGTCTGGGCGGTGGTCCTTCCCGCACAAGCCCGTGTGATTGGACTGAGAGAGGTCTCCTGGAAAGTAGGTGGTGGCAGCCTAACAGGCATGTCTGGCTGAGGCACCAGCCTCGTGGTCCCCTCGGGGCGCCTTGTCCCCATGTCACCCAGCAGCAGGTTCTCCGCACAGTCCTGTCACTACCAGCACCGGGCTTTCTGTTACCAAAAGATGGAGAATGGTGCTGAGTGGGGTTGTTTTCTTTCAAAGGCCATGGCTGATGGGTTGTACTAGAATGAATTTATGTTTCTGAAGTCTTTGAGAACCTTTGAGTGAAGAAGGCAGACATGGTCCTTTGATCATATTTGTTGTTGGGAACAAGACCTCTGGCTTCTCCTTGCTCACTCAGTGGGACTGAGGAGACCACAAAGAGCAGCTCTCGGCCCAGCCACGGGGACATGTGGCTTCTCCAGGTTCTTCTTGTGCCTCCTCTCTGCACAGCGAGGGAAGAACTGCGGTGGTGGTGGTTGACTTGCAGAATGGGCTTTCCCCAGTTTTCTGGGTTGGGGGGAGCTTGGTCTGGCTTCGCAGCCAGAGGCCAAGATCCTCAAGAGTGTGATGGCCATCTGTTTAGTCGTGGTAGATGGGGCAGATCAGAACGTTCTCTGTCTTCGGCTGTAAGCAAGGTGTCCATTCACGCGCTCTGGTTGTAAACCACTGGAGATCTGTTCTTAGCCATGGAGAATTGGAACCTTCTCTTGAAATTTTGTTTTCAGAGAAGTTACAGCAGAACAGTATCAGAAAGGTTTTGTTTGTAAGGTGGCCTACAAAACATTTAGTCAGTGTTTTCTCAAATAACTCAGTGGTCTGATTAGAGAATAATGAGGAGAATATAAATTTACAAATACCATAAAACATGTTTTGTTTGTTTAATAGTTGGCAATAAATTGCATTTCCTTTTTTTCTGGGTTTTTTTTTTTAAGCTTTATCTGTTAATTTGAGAGAGGAAGAGCGTGTGCGAGGCAGGGGAGAGGCAGAGAGAGAATCTCCAGCAGACTGCCCGCTGAGCGAGGAACCGATGCGATCTCAGGACTGATATCACGACCTGAGCTGAAACCAAGAGTCAGACACTCAACCAACTGTGCCCCCCAGGCGCCCCATAAATTGCATTTCTGAAGGCAGAAATGTAAATCGCTTTGACACCTGGACCTTGCCTTCTCTGATTTTATGCGTCTCTTGCTGGTGGCCAGCAGAACCAGTCACCCTCCAGTCTGACTTGCTGTGAGGTGGGCATTTTTATCATACCTAGGGCTCTCGTGGGCACATTCTTCCCGGAAGCTGAACACCTTCCCTGCCAATTGAGGATGTGAACAGGTGGGTGTTTTATTGTTTTGTAAAGACCCCAGGGAAAGACAGTCTCAAGTCTCCTTGTCGACCGTCACTATGTTCTGGAAGCTCTCCCTTCTCTCACACAGACTCTACCGTGAAAAGCCACCTCTTCACGTGTTCCCACGCACGCACGTGCCCACACAGGCCATGAACAGCTCACTGACTTCCCGTGCTTCTGGCTGCCGACCGTTAGACGTGATTTCTGTAGAGTGTGCGTGTGAGGCCAGAGGCCATCTGCTTGCGGCAGGAGGCAGCAAAACATCGTCTCCTCTCCCTTTCCAGTTTAAAGTTTGGATGATGTTTCCCCTAGTTTTGTTGAGATACAGTTACTTATAACCCTGCATATGGTTAGGGATAGGGTTAGGGTTATGTGTGTATCGTGCAGTGATCCCACGGTGGATTTACCCCACATCCATCATCTGACGGAGTCACCATTGTTTTCTTGTGATGAGAACTGGTAAGACCTACTCTGCCCCTTTCCACAGTGAATCTTTTTGTTCTCCCCTGACCCCCCCAAGTCACCCCCATCTGTGCCAGCCCCCGTATTTGATCTGGTCAGAGGCACCCTTCTCATTGTTCTGCCCCTGATCTCTGGAGTTGAGATTTTGTCATTGTTTTTTCCGTATTGGTCTGCGGAGATAGGTGTTGTGTTCTGGATCTCGCTGTATTTTGATACCTAGGTGACTGACTCACACTGTAATCTTGCTGGCTCAGAACCAGTTCAGTGCAGGTGGCTGCCTGCACAAAAGGCGGGTATGTTCCCAGACACCTTAGCCTTCTTCACAAGGTGTGTGCTTGGACGACGACTTCTTCTTCTTCTTCTTCTTCTTTTTTAAGGATTTTATTTATTTTATTTTAGAGAGAGAGGGAGGGCAGAGGGAGAGAGAGTCTCAATGAGACTCCGTGCTGAGCGCAGAGTCCGATCTCTCAAGACCCTGAAATCGTGATCTGAGCCAAACCCAAAAGTGGGATTCTCAACTGACGGAGCCACCCAGGCACCCCGAGGTGTGCTTGGACTTGTGTCCCCACTTGAATATCCATCTATCCCAGAATTCCGGAAGGCTGTGCATGGGTAGCTCTGTCCACCTCTCACCAGGCTCTCTCTGGGCTTGGCTGGAGCAGTCGTGTCAGTCCCTTCCCGGAGTGCTCCAGGCCTCAGGGTCTGAGAGTGGGGTCTGAGACAAGCCTGAGAATATCCTTCCCTGATTCAGGACAGGGTCGGAACCATTTGGATTCTTCATCTTGCCAGTTGATTTCACTGGAGTGTCTCCTTCAAGGGGAGCTGAGGTTGACAGATACAAAGCATGGGAAATTCCTGTGTGGTGCCAGTGGGTGTGAAGTGTGGTCACCTCTCTGCCTGGAATTCATGGACATTGTCATGGGGACAGGAAGGCGGGGGCGGGGTGGGATCCACACACATGCCCATTTGGTGCCATCATTGCCTGGCTCAGATTCTTGGTTTTCGCCCATCTGATTGTCCGCTTGACACCTGTGGGGTCTCAACTTGGCCCTGGCTGCCAGCCTCCACTTGTTCTGGTGTACCTTCCAGGGTCACTTCCCGTTGCACAGAGGCGTCCATGTGTACGTGGGGCGTTGTTGGTGTCCCCCCCGAGGAGCCAGTCACAGCCAGGAGGAAGCTTTTGGATTTCCTTGGGAACTTTAAATCACGTCACTCCTGGTAGATTTTTGTTCTCTTTCAACTTTTAACCACAAAATGATCGTTTCCCTTTGTGGTTCCTCCCCGTTTATATTCCAGATGCCCTTGGTCCCCATACCCTGTCTCTGACCTTAATCAGCACCACAGCATCTCTTTTGCCTATGTCACAGGCACGTATTTCCGGATGGCAAGAGGCTGCTGGTCACTCTTGGCAGGCTGCCTGAAGATGAGACAACCAGCAGAGCCACAGGGACTTGTCCGAGTTGGGAGGGAGCTTGTGATTTCCCTGTTCGTCCCGTTAGGAGCCGTCCAGTGGGGAGTCCATAACTGAATGCCTCTGTCTGAGCCTCTTGCAGGGTCATCGTTCTGTGTTAACTATGTGGGTCAGTCCCGCTGGAGAGCAAGTGACTGAGGATAGCCTGTGCACATTCTGTGGCACCTTGGCACAGACGAATCATTCCATTCTGGCTCTTTTCCTGTTCAGCTGAGCAGTGGAACCAGGTCAGGATTATGGGTCCTTGCCATTTTATAAGCTAGTGTGGAGCCAGGCACAGCAGATCTGGGTCATGAATTGTGTTTCCGAGTTGATGGAGAGAAAGTTTGCTCTGGCGTAACACTTGTAATCTTAAGTGGAGAGGTGGGGAGCGTTGGTTCAGAAACCTAAGCCCCCTAAGCAGCAGGTTCAGTGTGATCTCGTTTTTTGGCTAAAAAAATGCACACCAGGGAGCCTGGGTGGCTCAGTCTCTCTTAAGTGTCCGACTCTTGATCTCAGCTCAGGTCTTGATCTCAGGGTTGTGTTGGGCTGCATGTTGGGCGTGGAGCCTACTTAAAAAAAAGCACAGCAGTGTCTTGCTGGGAGACATGGGTGGTGGGGCTTCGTCTTTAGTTCTCCTCTCATGTGTCCGTATTGTCTAAGTGTTTTACAGTAAAAACGTACTGCTGTTTCCACATTAAAGAGTTGTTTACAGAGAGAGACCACACTTCATTTCCGCTTCCTGTCTCCAGACCCCTTGAGCCAAGCCAAGTCGGGACTGCAGCTCTAGGGTGATGGGGAGTATGAGCCAGGCCTGAGTTAGCGCTTTACTGATAATCAGGTGTTTTCAGTAACTTTTAATAACTGACGGTGTGAAAGTTGAAAATCCAGACAAGAAAGAGGTATTGACATGGCATAGGACTAAATAAATGGCTTCGTAGATTATTTGTCCTTCTTGGCTAGGCTGCAAGGCTAGGACTTCAGGTGAAGCAGAGACTGACACATTTCTTTCAGCTCTGCTTGGGGTGTCCCCTGCAGTGGCCGTTAGCCTTTAACATTTCTGGTGCCTTTTGAGGGCCCCAGGGAAAGGAGGGAGGAGGTGGGGCAGCACCTGTCCCAGGCCTCAGGGAATGCCGCCAAAGAATGTACCCTTGAGCTAACTCAGGCGCCCCGACTGCCACGGCCAGGCCACGGCCCAGAGAGCTTGCATACCTGCACTGTGGTCACCAAGTGAGTGACGCATGGCTCAGAGGTCTCCTGGCTTTCTCCTGCCCATCACCTCTGTTCGTGGGGCTGAGAATGTTCACTAAACAGTTCATGATGAGGTAAGTTCGGTGAAAACACACACACACGTGTGCACACACACCCACAGCAAATACCTCCAGCCTGAATCGGAGTCACTGAAGGGCCTCAGTTTCTTGAGATGAGAATTTGAAAGATGGGTTCAGTGGACCGTGTTCCCCAACAAACCTGTCGGTGGGGCTTCTTTCTGGCTTTGGACAGATGAATGCGGCAGTGTGTGGAACCAGAGCTGTGTGTGCTGTCCTTGGGGCTGCTCATGGGGGATGCTTCAAACCCTGAGTCCGGCTGGCTCCATACTGGTTCACAGGACTCGGCAGCCCAAGGCAATGAGTCTGGGTGCAGGGAGCTTTTCCTCTTCCTGTAAAGGTTTCTTCTGGAAGAGTCCTGAGGCTCTGCTTCCCAGGCCAGCTGAGGACATGTGTTCACCTAGAACCAGCTGCCAAGGTGAGGGCGCTTGGACATGGATCTAATGTGGGGCTGGGCTGTGCTGTGCTGCTCCCCGAGCCGCAGCCCCCTTGGATAGCCTGCCCAGCCTCTGCATGCTCCCCCTTGTTGAGATGAAGGTGATACCCCACCTGCAGGGAGGGAGGACGCTGTGTGTGGTGGGTTCCACAGCCTCCCCGAACCTGGGGGTTCTTTGTGACCATCTCCTCCTTTTTGACCTCTGTGCAGGATTAACTCCGTCTTCCTTTTGGTGTCGGAAAGCATGTCATCCCGTGTGAGTCACTTGTTCACGTAACTAGGAAATCACATAGCCTCGTGTAAACTAGAATTCTTGCCATAATCCATCTTTTTGTCGACAAGCGTGAGGTTGGGACTTTTACAGTGGGGAAGCTGTCGCTCCTTCCGACGGTGCGTGTGGACCAACAGGTGTGCCTCCCTTCTGGCCGTCCCCTCTCCGATGCCCACCCCTGCACTCCCTATTTGGATGGATGATGAACAGTCTGCTCAGGGCCTGGGCACTGGGCCAATAAGCATCTTGGCTGGTGCATCTGTGCAGCGAGCTGTCCTCTGGAGCACCTGCGGCGGAGCAGGTCTGCTCGCTCTCCTCATTGTCTTCAGTTGTCTGTGTCCCTGACCTCAGGAATGACGTGCTGGGTGCGGGCCCCATTGTCTCGAGGCCAGAACCCTGCAGTACTAGTGCCAGTCACTTCAGTGAGAACTGATTTGTGTATTTGCCACCAGCTCTCTCTAGCACTCTTCTCCTCCTCCTCCTCCTCCTCCTCCTCACCCGCCTCCCCCCTCAGAAAGCAAACTGGTGGGAGAGCCAGCCTGTGGCTGTCTATTCAGCAGCTCAGTCAGGTTGCCCTGCACTTTTCTCTAGATTTTCTGCAAATGAACCTGTGTCCTGTTGATTTTTGTTTTTAAAGAAAGACTTACTTGGCCTTAGAGCAAAAATGTCCACTCTTCACTGCCCAGGGCACCTCCCTAGGTTGGGCAGTGTCCTCAGTGTGGGTCTGCAGCACGTGCAGACCCCCGAGGATGCAGGTGTGGCTGCATGTGCTCCCAGAGTAGCTTGCCAGCCAGGTACCTGAGGCTCATGGTCATCCACAACTGAGGAGAAGAGGAGTTAAAAATGCACTGTCACTCTGCAGCTGGGATGCCAGAAATCGCATCTTTCACGGTGGCTTTCTTGGTGGAAGGGAGGCTTTGATAGATGCTCATTTATACTTGGACCTGAGTCAGAGCTTGAGCAGCGCAGGACACAGAAAATAGAATGTTTGGTGAATAAAGACGAAGGTGTATGTGTGTAAGAAATGAGGATTGGAAACTGAAATGGTTAGGTCCTGCAGCAGGTTGATTTCTAAATTTTTTTTTTTCTTTGCATTTTCAGAATTTTTAGATGAAAATTCTGTATCTTAGGAAATCATTGGAAGTAGTTACAGCCTCCATGGTGGTGACATCCTGTCTGCCCCCTCTTCCCCCCCCCCCCCCTCACGGCCAGTCCTCCCCTGGCAAGCAGGCACACATCTGACGTACCTGGGGCTGTGTGCACTGTGTCCAGAGGGAGTTTGCATCCACGAGAGCAGAAGACCCAGGTGTGGCCCTCGGAAGTGCACTGTTGCCGAGCTCACTGCGGGAGCTGCTTCTGGATGCCCTGTCCGGTCTGCGCACACGGTCAATTCATGCAGGCTCTGCCTCTCCGGGCTCTTAGCCCAACAACCAGCTTCAAGGCATATTGACAGCCCTGTTCATGGTTTGCACTGGGGGTGATGCTGCTGCTGCTTCTTGTTTAAATTATCTTATAAATTTTTCCTTCCACTTAGAAACTGGTAGACAGTCTATCTCAGAAATTCTTAGATTTTTTAAAACGAGATAAAATGCCCAAGTGTGCCTGGTTGGCTGAGATGCATGTCAGCCTCCTTCCATACCCTGCTGACTGCAAACCGCTCCTGGAACTGCTTCATGACTAGTCTGGGGCAGGCGTGGGGCTGTCCCCACCTGCCAGGAACCAGTCACAGAGGCTCTCCAGGCATGTCCCAGCTACACACATTTTAGGGCCAGCTTTTTGAAGAGTATTAGTGGGCACAGGTGACTCCATGCGCTGAGTCTTCTCTCTGTTGGTTGGCCCCTCTCGAGCATGCCTGGGCTTGGCTGTGGCCATAGGCACCTTGACCTTAGATTCCTCGTGTGCTGTCTGTACCCTGTACGGTGACATGGGCCTGAAGGACTTTGCCTTGACAAAATCTCCCCAGTCCCACACCTCCCACAGAAACATGCACAAAAGGGAAGAACAGTGCCCAAGAGTTTTCTCAGTCCTCCAGACTCTGTGTCTCCTCTCCTCTGTTCTGCTTTTCCTGGCTGTGGTTGTCTCAGAAGTGACCCCTGACCACAGTGGGGGTGCCTGCAGGTAGGGCCTCTGTGTGTGTGTGTGTGTGTGTCTTTGCCCTTGGAGACTCAGACTGCAGGGTGTGCTTTTGCTCACCCTTCTTGATCTTCTAGCCACTGCTAAATTCAGACTGTGTTTGCTTATCACTAGGTTCATAATCAGGCTTATGGACAAATTTAGAGGTGTTTTTCTTTTTTTTTTTTTCTTTTAATATTTATTTATTTGAGAGAGAGAGAGAGAAGGAGAGACAGTGAGAGACAGTACAAGCAGGGAGGAGAGAGAGAAGCAGGCTCCCCACAGAGCAGGGAGCCCGACGCAGGGCTCGATCCCAGGACCCTGGGATCATGACCTGAGCCGAAGGCAGACGCTTAACGACTGAGCCACCCAGGAGCCCCTAGATGTGTTTTTCTTAGGCTGTTAATATTCAAGATCTTTTTGTATACCTGTATTTTAAAGAAAGCCCTGAAAAAAATACCATGCTAGTAATCATGCTTTATAATCCTATTACTTTTGTTTCCACCTGAATTATCTGTACCTTAATAACACGTAGTTTAGTTTAGTATCTTTTTAAGCTCCACATTTTTGTTATTTTCTGTGGAAATTGTCATGGTGATTAGGCTTCAGTGTCAGGATCAAGAATTGGGATGAAGCCTCACTCACCGGGATGGTGGACCTCCGGGCTTATCAAGTCATCGTTTATACATGCAAATGGACATACTAATCCCATGGTTTTTGAACCTGGGTGTTTTGACTCTTGTCTTTTCCATACCTTACCTGGACAGAGGTGCTAAAGTGCTTTCTTTAATCAGGGCTGTCTAGAGGGGCTCCTCTCCTCTGAACCGAAGTGTCCCGAGTGACAGTTTTCCCAGGACAGGCTGCATGGGTGGTGCAGCCCAGAAGCGTCGGGGAGCACTCGTTCCCCACACGCGCTGCCTCCAGCCATCTGTCTGTCCTGTCTGGGGCTTTGCTGGGGAAGGCAGCTCCGAGCAGGGCCGGCTAGCCACAGAGGGTGCAGAGACAGGAGAACGTGATTGTGCTCCAGGAGGAGTGTGTTTGCAGAGACAGATGATGGCCGTGAGTTGCTGAGCCCTGCTCTCTTTCAGTACTTTTTTGATGAAGAGAATAACTAGGATCAGTAAGCACAAGATCTGGTTGATTTCTACTAAAATGCTGCACATCTGGGGGGTGCCTGGGTGGACTCCTGATTTTGGCTCAGGTCGTGATCTCAGGGTCATGGGATCAAGCCCCAAGTTGGGCTCTATGCTGGGTGTGGAGCCTGCTGGAGACTCTCCCTCTGCTCCTCCCCCTCCCTCTCTTAAAAAATTAAAAAATACTGTGCATTTGCAAGTCTGATAGTAAGGTTTTTAAAGAGAGTTTTTCTGCATAAGGGACATATTTAAAGGATATGGGGGAGGGGAGAAGGTGAAGGAAATTACCAGGAAAATAATTATTTAAAAGTTTTGTCTTTCTGCAACATTGAGGCGCTCCCCTGCCCCCGCCCCGCCCCACCACATGCTTTGTCCGTGCGCTGGCAAGCACAACCGTGTGTCAGTCTGAGTTTGTCCCAGAGCATCTGGGGATTGTCTTCCTTGCCTGTAAGCTGGGGTTTTCTTTTCTTGAGTGCTTGTTGGGTCTTAGTGCTGCATTAATTGTTTGTAGACCTCAGGTTCTCACAGTTCACCTCAATTATCATTGGTGCAGGCATCTTAACAAATAGTCCAGTAACACCCATGGTTAGTCCAGGTTCAGAGGAAGGAGATTTGCAGAGAGGAGGTGAGGATTTGGGGAGGGAAGGGACGGGAAAAAGGCAGCATTAGGGAACTTTTCCAGATCGAAGCAAGACTTGAACTGAGTTTGGGTCTTGGGACATGAGCATTAGGGAGACCCGCCACGCAGAGATCAGAGCTGGGGGCAGTGGGTGTGTGTTGCTTTGGTGGATGAGGCAAGGGGAACTGAGGCTCAGTAGGTGGTGGAGGATGCATGGGAGCCCCCAGCTCAGAGGCAGACCTGACCGCCTCTCCACTGGCCAGTCTGGTTTGGTTGTGGCGGGGGAGGCCTCCTTCCATGTTGGGGGGAGAGCTGCTCCTGTTCTATAGAATTCAGATGGTCCTAAGGCTTTCCTCCAGAAGCTGGCTGGTCTAGACGGTCACATGAGCTGGGACCCAGGACCCTGACCCTGACCAGTGGGTCCCGCCTGCCGAGACTTAAGCTGTCACCTCTGTGTCTGAGGGGCTTAGTTTTCTGAAACAAGTAGAATCAACAATTCTCATCATAAGTAATTATGCTGATCACACCCATCTCATAAGTGTGGAAGGTACGAGGGTAGGTCAAAGAGTGTGTTTGCTCCACACCAGGTTGTCTTCTTGGAGCCCCCCACCCCCGGGGGGGGGCCTGATTAAGTGTGTTAGTGAGAGTCCAGTGTTGTGATTTGCCGTGTGGGGCGTCTCAGGGGAATGTGAACTTCAGACGTTGGTATTAGTCACGTGCTAGTTATTTTCTTTGTGGAGTGGCTGGATTCTGGTAGTGTTGTGAGCTGCATTTAGCATCTCATCTGTACATGTCTGCTTTCTAAAACGGCACTTTTCCTGTGGTTCAGGAAGTCTGTGCACCACATCAGGCCTGTGATGAGGTCGGCAACGTAGCTAATGGTACAGTCTCGTCTTTCCTGCGCTCTGAAATGAGATGTGTGGACTCTGAAGTTGATTTTCCAGTACCTGCAGACCATGTTCCTCCTGGTCACGAGGAAGGGGCTAACAGGGAGCCCTCCACTGTTTCCCGCACCTTAGCCGTGGAGCCCCCGGGGTTGGGACGTGAGTCAAGCACTGGGGGCCTGCAGGGGCAGCACAGCGCAGGGAAGAAGGGGAGCTGCTCTGGCCGTGGTCGTGGTGCTTGATGGTGGGTAGGGACCAGGATGCGCGACGGCAGGTGCCTTCTGTCCCAGCATGGCTGGCAGCCCTTCGCTGGGAGGTGCCGCGAGGCCACGGTCCAGCGTTGGTAGGACAGATACTGCCTCTTAGCCCATAGCTGTACCACTTCCTTTGGTATGATTTTGGAAATACGGCTTTTTTGTTCAAGTTCACCCATTAGCTTGGTTTAGGATCTTGGGAAAGTGACCTAACTCTTTTGAGTTCGACTGGATGACCCTTGAAGGCCTTTTCCTTACCCATGACCCCTCCCCCCCGGCTCCCTGGCTAGCGGTTCTGTCTCCTTTCCGTCCAGGGATCTGAAACAGTAGGAGAGCTCACTAACGATGACCTGAATGTTCATTTTTTTGTAGTGAAAACACCGACTGTGGTTTCTCTGGCTTTCCTCCGACGTGTGTGTGCACGCCACCATCCTTGAATGACGCTATGAAATTGGGTCACGCGGGAACACTCGTAGGGGACGGATGAGCAGTTTTGGCTGAGAGGATGGACGGTGTATTGCCAGGGAATGACTTTCAGTGAACCACCGAGACAGGGCAGCTTTCTGACTTCACATCAAAGTTAAAGTTGTTATTTATCTTTCCACTAACAATTGACAAAATTGGAGAGCCCAGTTTCAACAGTCACTCCCATTTTGCCATATCTGTTCCCTTCCCCTGCTTATTTGTGTCTGTTTTCATTGAAAATTTTTTAATTTTAATATTTTAAAGTAAATCTCAGACATCACGTCATTGTAGTTGCACATGCTCGGCAGTATCTCTAATAGTTGAAGACTTTAAAAAAATCTTGGCCTTTGTTTTTTCAGCAGTCCCTGGTTCAAGCAGCTGGTGCTCATGACCATCCCTTGAAGACCTGCTGACTGCCTTGTTCCAGAGCAGGGGCTCCCTCTCGGTGGGCCTGTTGCTTGGGCTTCCTGCAGACCCCTCTTGTAGGTGGCTCCCTCCACCCTCTTGATGGAGGAAAAGATGGGGATGGTACTGTGTGGTGGTGGGTGGCTCCCTCACCCTCTACGTAGAGGACAGCATTGTGTGGCTTTTTTCTTAGGCTTGGAGTATCATATAGTACATCTCGTTATGTGCTGACTTGTTCTTTTCCTCCTAAGGGTGTAAATTTTAGTGGTAATGTTTCACAGAATTGAATGTTTAAAATCTTTTATGAGAGAGTCAGGTACTGTCCTTGGTTGTTGTGGTTTTTTGGTTTGAAGTGGGAATCAGTGGGGAGGCCCTTGGGCTCAGTGCAGACCGTTACTCCTGCTGTTGTGTTCTGGAGTCCATTGCTCTCTGGCTCCAACTTCAGAGAGCTTCAGTAGGACTTTAAAAAAAAATGGTTCTTGGGGCGCCGGAGTGGCTCAGTTGGTTGAGCATCCGACTCTTGATTTTGGCATGGGTTGTGATCTTGGGGTCATGGGATCAAGCCCCACCTCAGGCTCCGCACTTGGGTGTGGAGCCTGCTTGGGATTCTCCCTCTCCCTCTGTCCCTCTGCACCCCCTCCCAACATGCGTACTCTCGTGTGCACGTGCTCTCGCCCTCTCCCAGATAGATAGATAGATAGATAGATAGATAGATAGATAGATAGATAGA
>NC_058418.1:58843979-58862300 GCF_002201575.2 Neomonachus schauinslandi | reverse complement strand
AGATAGATAGATAGATAGATAGATAGATAGATAGATAGATAGATAGATAGTGGTTCTTGATGACCCAGCCTTTGGTGTTGTGTATTGGTGTTGTGTAATGGGCAGAATGTGGAAGACGGGCATTTTGATGGGTTCGTGTCCTGGCTGTTGATACGCTGCCTTCCCCGGTCAGTGCGCCTGCTGTCGACATGATTCCCTGGTTTCTGTGGGGGAACTCGGCGTGTGAGTGTGAGGACTCGCCGACCTTGGGCAGAGGCCTGGCAAGGACGAGGCGCACCTGCAGCCCCGCGCCCCCCTCCTGTGTTGCGGAGTTTGGGGGCTGCTAGTGCGGTGCTGCAGGATCTGCGTCAGCCTGGTCACCTCGTAGAGCCCTTTCTTGGGGTGGGGGCACAGATCTCCAGCCTGCACTGCCCTCCCCCTTTCCTGCCCCAGAGCAGCTCCGCTGGACTTGTGTGCTGGCGTCAGGGGAACCCATGCGCGTCCCTGTCTGCCAGCTGGGGCCACCAGCGTCCCATGTCTGTTGCGAGGGCGGGGGTGGGCCCGATGAAAACCACTCCAGACTGTGACATTGAAAGTGTTAGTCTCTTTCTTAGGAATAGCTCAGTTAGGTGTCATTTTCATGCTGCCCTCTTTGTGAGCTGTTCCTTTTGTGAGTATTTGAGAGAGTTTTGGTGGAAATGAAACTGTCCGTCTCCCTCCTGGTGCATCAGGAGGGAGCATAGGCACGCGTGCTCTGTTCTCCTGCAGCAGTTTTTAATGCTCAGTAAGTCCTGTTCGTCAGGAGATCGGTCACTGCCAAATGTATTTTTCTCCATTAGGGAAACTGGAGCGTGGAGCTGGGCTGAGCAGCCGTGGGGCCTCAGGGTCAGTTGGCGGCAGAGGGAGGGTCCTTACCTGGGCCTTCCGAGTGTGCTCGCAGATGTGCCAGGTGAACAGGAGCCGTCTGCGGGCTCTGCGGGGGCATTGTGGCCATGCTCAGCAATCTCTTTCACCAGAGTTTTGGAAACCTTACTCCAGATGACAGTCTCCTCGGTTAAACCTCCCTTCCGTATTTGGGTCTTGTAGGGGAAGGAAGTGAGGTCGGGTGAGCGAGGGCCAGTGGGCCCCACTGCCACACAGCTGGGTGACCTGTGGGCTTCGGTTGACTCATTTTCTTAAGTAGTCGGCAGTAGGAGCTGCGCTCAGAGCAGACGCTGACCCTGGTCTTAGTTGGGGGAATTGGCTCCAAGCCTCCTGAGTATCGTATTGTAGGAGCCTTTTACCATTTTGCCTGATGGGACGGGGTGGGAGGCTTCAGGCGGCCACTGCCTGCACCGTCCACACTGGGCTGAGGATGTGGCTGGGCTCCAGGGTAGTGACAGGGCTGGTCCTGGAGAGGTGCTGGCCGGCCACAGCTCCCTCGGTGGGGGGGGCACGGGAGCCACTGATGGTGGCCTCCAGCCCCTTCTGGGAACTGCTCCCCACGGGCCCTACACCCAGGTGACACTCCTCAGAGCTGTGTGGCTGCCTCCAAACTCGGGGTCCTCTCAGCCTGCGTGTTGAACCCTGAGTAGAAGAACCATGTCTGCCCTCTTGGACGCAAGGGCTCTTGCAAAGCAGGAGAAGCTGGCTGAACGGATTCCCGTGCCCACAGCGCCCCACCACCGAGCCCTCTCCACCACCCCTGACGGAGGTGGCCCCGCTGCCTGTTCCTGGACTGGAAGCTAGACGAGGTTTGCTTTGTAGTCCCACGGACAGGGGCCCTGCCTGGGGGACAAGCGCTCAGCTGGGGCTTGGGGTTGGCATGGCCTGGCTCCCCTGCTTTGTTTTTGTCTCTTGGTTTTCTCGAGGTCATTGTACAGTCACACACGGTTTGCCTTGCTTTTCCAGTGGTAACATTTGGCAAAACTGTGAGCATTACCACAGCCAGGGCAGGATGGCAGGGTGGATGCTCCTCTGATCTTACTCACGCTGTCCCCGAGCGGCGGCTTCAGTTGCATGTGTGTTTCTTTGGGTGCAGTTTGCTCACCTGTGCAGCTGCCTGGGTTGAGCCCGGGTCAGGACACTGACGCAGCTCGTCACCACCAGGATCGCCCTGTTGTTCTTTGTAACCTGCAGCCACGACCTGTGTTCTGTGTCTGTGGCCTTGCCTGTTCCGGACATCTCCTGTCAGCAGATCACACCGTATGGGGCCTTTTGTGTCTGGCGTCTTCCACTGAGCTTCCACCGAGTTTTTAAGGTTCATCTGTGTTGCAGTGTGTGTTGGGACATCACTCCTTTCAGACTGAGTCCTATAGTTGATGGTGTGGAAGCGCCACCCTTTGTTTATCCATTCATCAGTTGACGGACGTCTGCATTGTTGGCTCTCCTTGGGCATTATGAATAGTGCCGGCTGAGCGTTCACGGACAAGTTTGCGCTTCTCTCCTCCAGGAGTGGGATTGCTGCACTGCTTTCTGTTTGCGTTCCAGCCTCGTGTGTCTTCTGGGAGAACCTGTTGTGGTCGCAGTGCTGTACGTGTTCTAGAACACGGTGCCAGGGTCCCTCGTGGCTTGTGGGGGACAAGCGGACTCCCTCTTCCTCTCCAGGCTGGTGCCCACACCTGGACCGACATCCTGCCCGCACACAGCTGTCCGCTTTCCTCAGGAAAACAGGAGGGCCTTCTGTTACTGTCCTTCCACCCCTTTGTTCTGTGGTCTTTGATTGTCCTGGATTTTCCTTTAGAGCAAGAAATTACTTAGCAAGGGAAGGTGCTGCACAGAAGAACCTTGGAAGGATGGGTTTGGACAAAGTGGTTGGAAGCTGGTTGGATTTAGAACTTCCTGGGTGTGGACAAAACCAGAAAGCGGATGACTGGAGCAGCAGTTTACCACAGGCACAGTTTCTTACGGAGCAGATGTTTAAATTAGGAACTGCTGCTGGAGCCTGAGGAGGCTCAGCAGTGGTAGATGCGCATCACGAAGGCAAACAGACGTGCTAAATCTGCTTGCTTTGGTATTTAGTAAAACAAAACGAATGTAGAAGGGATACTTAGCTTTGAGTTACCGTTTGTTTTTTTAAAGATTTATTTCAGACAGCGAGTGTGCATGTGTGAGCATGTGCACTGGGGAGGGGCAGAGGAAGAGGGGGAGAAAAACTCAAGCAGACTCCCCGCTGAGCACAGAGCCAGAGAACTGGGGACGCGGGGACGCGGGCCTCCATCACAGGACCCTGAGATCTTGACCTGAGCTGAAACCAAGATTTGGATGCTTAACCAGCTGCGCCACCCAGGGGCCCGTTGAGTTACTGTTTTAGTGTCGTTTTCCTCAAAGGTACCTGGTTTTAACCCAAAATACAGCGTGTGTATCTCCGAGGCATTTGTAAGCATGAACCCCTTTCCCAAGCACTTACCTTGGGGCGCCTGGGGGGGGGGACGCCTGCCCGTGTCAGGCCAGAGCCTCTGCCTTTGGGCAGGTGGCCATGTGGGAGCAGTCCCTGGATGTCACAGGGACAATGGGTATGGAGCCTGGCCCGGTCATGAGCACACTACAGCTTTTGCCTTCCATGGCCCCTAGAAGCAGGTGGACCGTTGGGCTGGGAAGGGGCCGGGTCAGGGGACATGGGGCTGAGGGCCACCCTGGTGGCACCACGGGGTACTGTGGGCCGCTGTGCATTTATAGGGATTGTTGGAAAGCTGAAGCCACATCTGGGTCCCTTGGGTGGTTTTGGAGTAGTCTCAGGTTTGGCTGTGAGCTGCTTCGCCCAGCTGCGCCGAAGAGGGGGTGTCTGGCGCTGCCTGGCCAGCAGGACGGGCGGTCACGTCAGCAGGGCACAGAGCTGTGACCCGTGAGGAGGACTACTCCGCCCCGTGAGAATGGCAAGACACACACAGGCCTCCGTGATCTCACTGTCCCTGCTCCTCCTCAGCGAGGCAGTGGGCTCCCAGGGAGGCTCTGGGTGCAGGGACCGAGAGAGGCAGAGGAGGCCCCTGTGAGGGCCAGGGCTGTGTGCTGGTTGGGCTGCGGGCCGGCTGCCTGCCCACCGCAGACTGTGTCCCACCAGACTGCCGGGGGCGGCTCTCGGGCTTCTGCCGTCTGGCCCTTTCCCGGGGCCATCCTCCTGGGGCCTGGGCCTGGTGTGCCCTGCACAGCCAGCTCTGCGCAGTTGCTTTGTGAGCCCGAAGTCTCGGGTGCCGTCCCGTTGGGGGCACCGGCATGCTGTGACCCGGGGGGTGTTCTGGCAGCACGTGGCACGTGCGGGGCTGGCGCCCGGTCAGGGAGGCCCGGTCAGGGAGGCTGCAGTCTCTCGCAAGAGTCTGTTGGTTGCAGGCATGTTGAAGCCGGTTTGTCGTGAAAGAGCCTCGGTTGGGAACTCCCAGAGCCCCCTCCTTCTCCAGCTAGCACACCTGTTCTCTGCTGTTGGGCTGGTGTGCGTGTGTTGGGGGGGGCAGTGTTGGTTGCTTTTGAAAGCAAGGTTCAGAAAGCCCTGTGGCCACTTCTGTATTTCACAGTGTCCCTCAGCACAGTCGAGATGTCCCCCTGCCCATGAGGTTCAGCGCCCCCACCCCCAGAGCCAAATGTTCTCATTCTTCTGAATCAAAGAGTGGTTGCAGATCTGTGTTTTGCATTTTTCCTGTAAGTAGTTTTATGGTTCTGTCCTTGGGATTCAGCACAGGTCTTTGATAAACCTACTGAATTGAAATGGAAATGTTATTAAATAAGCAAGTGATATTGGAGAATATGTGTAACACATATATATTATATTTTGTATCTATATTTAATTATTTGGCACGCTTGTCATAATTAAGCATACATTCACCAGATTCACAAGGACGCGTTATGATCAAATGGAATCTGAGGTTTCTGAAGTGCCATTTTTTTAAAAGCTTTATTTATTTGAGAGAGCGAGCGAGAGCGTGAGTGAGAGGGGCACAGGGAGAGAGAGAGAAAGAATCTCAATCAGACTCCATGCTGAGCGTAGACAGAGAATGACATGGGGCTCGATCACACAACCCCAAGGTCGGGACCTGAGCCGAAACCAAGAGTTGGGCGCTCAACCAACTGCACCATCCCTGAAGTTCCATTTACAGATCTGTTGTCCACTCTGGAAGTCGCCCGCCCACCAGATCTTTCAGCTACTTCAAGAATTCAACTCTTCAGTCAGCCAACAAAATCGTCAGTCCTGGTGGGGCTGTTCAAAAGAATTGAAAGGACTGCAGTGTCCATAATCAGGAAGGGTGGATAGTGGGAAGGAGATTTGTGTCACTTTTATTACATCTTGATTATTTTGACTTCCAGACTTGTTACTTATTGAAAGAGGTTTCCCAGCATCCTCCAGAAAGTTTGGGAATAAATCTTGGAATGTCATTTCTGTGCTAAAATTTGAAAATTGACATGGTATTTTTCACTTTGGTTCATACTAAAGGAATTCACAAGTATTCAGCATTTGGTTCTACTTTTCTGGGGGCCGTGCACACGCCCAGCATTTTCAGTGTAACAAGGAAGCAGTGTGACGAGGCGGTGGGTGGGGGTTCACTTCAGGGAGCCAGGACGGGCCTGGGCCTCTGCTCTGTGGGGACTCTTCGCAGCCTCACAGGGAACGCGAGGTCCTTTAGGATCAGACTGTACTCCCAGTGCCGTTTTAGGGGCAAAATGAAGGAGGGGGGATATTTGGAAGAAACGTAGACCTAAAGGCAGTGCTGTGTTCAGGACTCAATGTGTGTCTATGTAGCATCCCGCACTGTTCAAAATAGACCGTGTCCTGAATGAAATGTGTATCAGTTGTTAATTGCTGCATAACAAAACCACACAAAACCCTATATCCTAAAACAACAGTGATTTTATATTTCTCATAATTCTTACGTTCCCTGGGTATTTTTCTCTGGTCATGTTGGGGATTGGCCCAGGATTCCCTGCGGGCGTAGGAGCACTCATGAGGTTCCAGGGAATGAGGCTCCCTCCACGATGGGGTGAGCTGAGAATCTTGTGGCTCATTATCCAGTCCACACGGTGTGTGTGAGACGAGTGTGTCCAGTCAGCGTGGTGTGTTAATTGGTGAGCTGGTTTTGGTACAGAGGTTGCATCTGAATTTAATAGAATGAGAAGAAAATTTGGATTGATTTTCCTAAATTCTGGATAGAGAATTCTGAACTACATAAGTTGCTTAACTTTAGAGATTTTAAAACTTTGTGAGGCCAAATCTTAATCCTTGCCTGGATTTAAGCATAAATAGCAAATTTGTCTGTGTCATTCAGTCATAGAGTGAATTTAGAGAATACTTTGGATTATAGAGTGAACAACAACAACAACAAACTGGCATGAAAATCTACATATTTCTGACCAGAATTCTTTAGCTTGGAAATATGGTATGATTTTTTTTGTTTTTATAATTTTTTTTTGCATTCATGCTGCTTTTTGTTTTTTGGATTTTTAAAAATTTATTTATTCATTTGAGACACAGAGCAACAGAGAGAGAGAGGGAGAAGCAGGCTCCCCGCCGAGCCAGGAGCCCGACACGGGGCTCGATCCCAGGACCCTGGCATCACAACCCGAGCCGAAGGCAGACGCTCAGCCATCTGAGCCACTCAGGCGCCCCATGAAATGTTGTATGTTTTTAATAAGTATCAATAGATGTGTTTTCCCCACTTCTATTTGAGTCACATATATGGAGTATTTATTATGTTTCATCCGGGCTTCAGTGTTGTTGCACTTGATTTTCTCCCACCCAAGGACTAACCAGGCCCGACCCTGCTTGCTTAACGAGATCAGATGAGATCCGGCGCGTTCAGGGTGGTATGGCCATAGACTGCACTTGATTTTCTAACCGAACGTTTCAGGTTTGATTCTATTTTATTTTATTTTTTTAAGATTTTATTTATTTATTTCACATAGAGAGACACAATGAAAGAGGGAACACAAGCAGGGGGAGTGGGAGAGGGAGAAGCAGGCCCCCCGCGGAGCAGGGAGCCCCATGCGGGGCTCGATCCCAGGACCCTGGGATCAGGACCTGAGCCGAAGGCAGGCGCTTAAAGACTGAGCCACCCAGGCGTGCCCCGCTCAGGTTTGATTCTAAAGACGTTGCCTTTGGTGCTATTGGCCGAGCCTTCTTGTGGGTGTTTCCTGGCTGACACTGTATTGACTATTTCACATTTTACTCTAACCACGGAAGACAGCTCGTTTTGATGTTTTCAGGGTGCACCTGTGGAGCATACAAGATGAGAAAACCCCCAGCTTCAGAGTGGGATTAGGATGACGTGGTCTGTGGGCCTCGGTGGCCGGCTCACTGCCCTGAGGATTTTGCTGGCACCCGGAGAAGTGCTGCTGGTGCTTCTGCACTTTGCCCCAACCCCTCACTGTGGCCACTGTGCTGAGGCCCACGTCCTTGAGTCACCCTGTTCCCCGCCACCTGGGTGGGCTTCCTGGAAGGGGAGGAGCAGAGGTTTTCATGGGGTTCCTGTAGAGAGGGCTGAGGTAGTGATTTTTGGATGGCTGAGAGGGTTCCCACCCATGTCAGGAGCAGGCTTTCAGACTTTGTGGAAGAAACACAAGACCCAAGGGGGCAGCTGAGGATCGGGACAGAGGGGTCTTCCCAGGGACACTGGAGGCTGAAGCAGGACAGGCAGGGACAAGATTCGGAGGCACCCCCTGCATGGGGTGAGACCGTGGCTTTGCGGGGAGGCACCTTGAGTTCTGCTTCCTTTACAGCTGAGAGGTTTCAGGCCCGGAATGACCAAGGTATTTTACTACTTAGGTCCTTCTCGTGGGCAGTAATAGGAGGTTGTGGTGGATGCCAGTCTTTACCTCTTCTCTCTGCCTCCCCCACCCCCACCCCCGTGTAAGGTTGAGGCCACTGAGTGTTGATGGCAGGATTCTAGACTCTGTGCAGTTGATTTCATCTTGAGTGGAGCTGTTCCGAACGTGCCCCATTTCCTGACGTTCCTGCCGTGTTGCCAGCGTATTCAGAGGGGACGTTGGTTCCTGAAAACACCACCACTGGCTAATGCAGGTCACAAAAATAGATCTGTGGGCCTTTAATCTTTTAAATATTTTAAAATGTAAGGAACATGATCCTTCACAATTTCATTACATATAACTTAAATACTGTTCTTCACAGTTGTGTTACCACCTGATTAAAATAGGTGATGCTAATTTTGGTATCTGTGACATTTGTCGTTCTTAGGTTTTGTAGCTTTTACACTAGAGTCTGGTGAGTGTTCTCTCTTCCTTTCTGCATCACTTGGAGAGTAGCTTGGACATGTCACGCCGCTGCTAGGACGAGGGTGAGGGTGCCTCTTGGAGCTCAGATTCCAGCGTCAGGTTTAGTGTGGAGAGGCAGAGATGCGGGTGAGGAAGAAGCCCAAGTGCTAGTAGGAGCAGCCGGGGCAGCCGGACAGCGGCCAAGAGGCAGGAGCTGAACGAGAAGCTCGGGGGTCTTTGCTGAGGCCCAGAGGGTCAGCCTCTCACTTTGCTCACGGCAGTTGGATTGTATGGAAAATGGCTTCCATGGGACTCTTTATTTGGTTTTCACTAAAAATTAAAAAGGATTCTTGAGTTATCTGCATCTGCCATTTGTTTTGTGGAGCCACCGATGCAGTGTGGAGGGCAGGGGGCCCTTCTGTGGTCTCGTTTTTGAGATCGTGTCTTCTGGAGCCGTCATTTAGATTAGGACATGGGCAGTGATGTGCTAAGGTCCCTGGAATGCTCGGTTTTGCAGCAGAGACAGCTTTGCTCGGTAAGTAACTGGTAACGTGGTCTCCTTGCGAAGGACCTGGGTCTTGTTGCCGACGCCCCTCCTCCTCTGCGGGCCGACTGGTGGTGGTGCGATGGCGCTTTACACACAGAATAGTGACGTCACTTTCATCCGTGGAACTCCGGCGTGCCAAGTGGACGGGGCCGAAGCCGCCAGACTCCTGGGTCGTATTGGAGCCCTCTGTCACAAGACGCAGTAGGTGGCGTCTGGATCTTTCCCAAGCCAGGCGTCCTTACTAACAGACATTAAAACGGCTGTGAATAGTGTTCAGAATCCTCAACCAGAAACCACAACACTAAAGCTGAAACTGAATCTTGAAGTGAGATATGCGGAGTTCACTGGCCCGTGGCCTGTGGCCTTCTCATATCTGCCACCAGCGCCATCTCGGCCCAGGGTGGTGTGTACGCTGGCGCTTTGGAACCCTTTGTAGTGAGCTGCAGAAGGCAGCCTGGGTCAGAGCCTTCGAAGCCCCGAGGTGTGAAGGAGGACAGTTTGGTCCGTTGCCTGAGGGCTCCTTGCTTTTCCACCTTCTCTGGCTTGGGAACCTAACCTCCAGGACACGTTGTCCAGGATGCGTGTGGGACGAGTGTGCAGTGTTTGCAGAACCACCTCCCAAGTCCCTAGGGCTGGCCTCCCAGCCTCAGGCCTCCCGGCACAGAAACCTCTGGAATCTGCTGGCTCTTTGCTTTGGAGAGTATATGTATAGATTTCCTGTTGGTCAGATGGCAGTCTTAAAAGCTCACAAGTGTTGGTTTTGCGTGTGTTCTTTATTTTTCTGAGCCCATTTTAAAGAGAACGTCTGATTGAGGCCCATGTGACTGTTGAGGGGCAGGTCCTACGGAGGTCTTCCCGTGTCCGTGATGACTAACCCATTGTGCACAGCGGGTCCCAGTAACAAAGGCACTGGTCTGCCTTGCTCTTCGCACTATCGCTAAGCTGCACACATTTATAAATATAGCAACTCGTGTGTGTGTGACATGAAAATCCTGCCAGGGGGGCTGTGCACTTGGCCACAGGCTGCACGGGCAGGGCATGCACAGCTGCTCCCCGTCTGTACTGCGGGGGGGTGGGGGGCGGCACACACTGCAGCCCTGGTCTTTAGAATGGTCACACCTTTGACCCATAACATCTGGGGCCTCAGTTTCCCCATTGTTAAAACCAGTGAGGGAGTCGGTCTTCCTGGGACCTCTGTACATGTTCCTGGCGGTGCTTGGGGAGGGCACGGAGAGCCTGGTGGGCTGGAGGAGTCCCCAGAGGCCCCATGACTATGAGAAGTGGTTTCGTGAAAGGAAAAGGACATGCTCGCAGGACGGTTTTTAAAGATGGGTTTCAGAAAGTGAGTGCAGTAGTCGCTCCTGTTTGGTGTATTGAAGGACTTAGTACGTTTCATTCCTTGACCCCAGTGTTGTTACAGAAAGAAAAGAAAAAAAGAAAGAGGAGCCTGCGCACTGGCCCCTACTGCGGGTGGAACATGGCGGAGCATGTCCCAGCCACCCCCTGACCCGCACCCCAGCTTCGATCTCTGCTCTGCCCTCTGACCTCCTCGCCTGCTACCCCCAGTCCAGAAGGTGACCTTCCAGATCCCCACACAACCACCGCACAAATGTCCATCACAGGCAGAAACAGCTCTGCCCCTTAAGAGTTGCCTGGGGCCCTCCAGAGATGAGTTCAGAAGGGGCTGACCACAGTGGCCGGGCATTGCTCCCCTGGTTTGCTCTGTGATGGGTTCAGTCCTTCCTGGCTTCCTGCAAGGGTCACTTTAGTGAGAGCCTGGGGCCGGGGTACCCTGGCGTGGGTGCAGACGGCCTTGGTGTGCTCCCGTTGCAATTCGGATCAGGCTGAGAGGAGCCCGGTCACAGAGGGCTTGTTGTCACTCCATCTCTGTCGTGTCTCCATGAGTCTGATTCCCTAGGGGTCTCACAGAAGTGGAATCCGACACTGAGCACGATGTCTTTAAGGTTTATCCATGTCGGGTGTCGGGATTTTCTTTCTTTTTAGGACTGGATAATACTCCATTGTGTGTAAACACCACATTTTCTTTCTGCATTCCTCTGTCGGTGCATGGTTGGGTTCCTTCGTGTCCTGGCCATTCTGAGTAATGCTGATGTGAATGTGGGGGTGCGGACATCTCTGAGACCCTGCTTTCATTCCTTCTGGGCGTATACCCAGAAGTGGGATTGCTGGACCCACTGGTGTAGTTCCACATTTGTTTTTGAGGAGGCGCCATGTTGTTTCCATGGCAGCTGTACCATTTCACGTTCCCGCCGATGCCGCTCCGTTTCTCCACACCCTTGTGGCTCGGTCCCCTTGAGGTGCTGGCTGGTCAGGACACAAGGTTTCTGTCTTCCTTCATAGCATGGTGCTGCCTTCAGCAGCCGGTCTATCATTGGGGAGGAATCCTGGGCGTGTTTTTTTTTTTTTTAAGATTTTATTTATTTGACAGAGAGGGAGAGACAGAGCAGGAACACAAGCAGGGGGAGCGGGAGAGGGAGAAGCGGGCTCCCCGCCGAGCAGGGAGCCCGACACGATGCGGGGCTCGATCCCAGGGCCCCGGGACCGTGACCTGAGCCGAAGGCAGACGCCCAACGACGGAGCCACCCCGGCGCCCCTATCCTGGGTATATTTAAAGGTAATCCACCCGGTCGCCGAGCCCCGCCCTTTGGAGGTTTGTCGGGGCCACCCGTCCCAGTGCCTTCCTCCCCCACTTGTCCCCCATCGTCCCTCCAGCATGCTCATCCTCACCGCCATCTCTGCCCTTTGGTTTTTTTGTGATAAATTTCTACAGTAAAAGATGCCACACCTGCCTGTTGAACCTGCCTGTTGGACTGTTAGCACTGGGATCTGTTGTCCTGAGGGAGCATCCCGCCAACCCCGCAGGACAGTCGGAGTTGGCCGGGAGCTGACCCCCAGCAGCAGCAGGCTTCCTCCTCCCCTGCTGTTTGTATGTGCTCTGTCCTTCGGGGGAGGGGGGCGTCCCCAGAATTGCACTAGTACCGTCTTGACAGAGCTGTCTTGGAGTCACCCGCAGTGTGCGCGTCCGGCTGCACCATCCAGCTTCTGAGGCGTCTTTCTTCTTCTGAGCAAGGCCAGCCGACGTCCAGCGTCTCTCGTTAGAGAAGCCTGTCACGAAGGGAACTTTCCCCTTGATTCCCTTGACAAAAGATGTCTCGTTTGGACTGTTGAGAATCAGTAATAAATAATTTTTTGAAACCCAGAACAGACTGTTCATTGTTTGCAATCTATAAATGTTGTATTTGTAAAAAGATAAGGATCATAAATTTGAGAAGAGAAACACTGTGCTTCGTTGGTAGAAAGCAGCGGTTCGTGGCGAGGTTTTCAGGATGCTGTCCAGTTGTCTGCTTGCTTCCTGCAGGAGTGATGTGAGGTGGCCCATTCGCACCGCGCTCTAGTACGTGGCTCCTGGCCAGGACCACCAGACGCGCAGCTTCCCCTCCTCCTGTGTGCCTCCCCCACTCCAGGCTGGCGTTCACCAGCGACACCAGCTTGTAGGTGCAGGGGCCCTTGGTTTTTCTCGAGGTTCCATTTCTAATGCTCTTGGGAAAAATTCACTCACAATCCTGAGCCTCGGTATCCCTAGCTAGAGGATGTTTTCTCTTTACTTGTTCCATGGGGTTACTTAATGATTCCACGAGAAGTTCCACAGGAGGGCTTCGTGTCCTACTGAGTGGAGCGTAAGCGCTCACTGTAAATGGGTGACCGCCTGCAGTGTATGTCTGTTTATTCCAGGATTAAGTAAAAATGAAGCATCTTTGGGGCGTCTGGGTGGCTCAGTCAGTTCAGCATCTGACTCTTGATTTCGGCTCAGATCATGATCTCAGGGTTGTGAGATCGAGCCCCGCATCAGGCTCCACGCTCAGCACGGCGTCTGCTTGTCCCTCTTCCTCCGCTCTTGAGCGCTCGCTGTCTGTCTCTCAAATAAACAAAACAAAATAAAATAAAATAAATATTTTTAAAAAATACGAAGTAGCTTTGCTTTCTATTTTGTTTGTTAATGGAACGAAACCTTTGTATTTAAAAATACCTTGTTATAACACTTGAGATTTGCAAGTCTGGTTCTGAGGTTATTTTAGTGCTCATTGTCATAGCTGGAAAAGATAATTTTCAGAAAGTGGCACATAGATTTTGTACTGAGGTGAAGCTCGCCACAGGTGACAATTTGAAGTTTTTTACACAATTCTTGTCAGCCTTGGTCCAGTCTTTTAGGCCAGTCTGGCTGATGAGAAGCTAATCCCAGAAGGGGCGGCTGCCCGTGCGACAGCTCGGTGTCTTTGTCCTCCCGGGAACCCCTGTCTGCTTTCTGCGGGCCGGCAGCAAGGCCTGCCGGGCGGGTGCTGAGTTGGGAGGGCGCGCTCGGGTGAGGGTCCACGGCCCCTTCCCCTCCCCAGACCTGGGGCCGGCCTGCAGCCAGCGTCCGTCTGCGTGGGAGGGGAGTTGGCAGCATCGAGATTTTTGTCCTGATGCTTTTGGGTAAAAACAAACCTCTTGTTCCAGTAGTTTCTGCTTAGATTCTCATGAGCGTTTAGTTCATGAGTGTCACCGTGTCACTGTGAACCCCTCCCTGGGCTTTGAGGGTCCGTCTCGTGCCCGCCTCTGCCTTTGGGTCTTGTCTTTACTGGAGGAAACAGCAGAGTGGTGCTTGCTGCGTCGTCCTCCGCACGTTCTGGTGGTAGCAGTCCCCAGAAGACCCCCGTCGGGGAGGAGCACCGCTCGCGCTCCTCTGGCCTGGTGTTGGGGTTAGCGGCGTTAGGGCGTGCTGCTCAGCCAGGTTCCCCTTGCAGAATATTGATTGTCCTAGAGCTTCCTTTTTGTCATTAGGAGGGAGGAGGAAGAGGAGGCTTTCCAGGTTCTGGGGTGAGATAGTGTGCTTCAACAACAACAGTTTGTTTTCTCGATGCAGCGTCTGTCATGTGTAAAATTACTTTGTGGAGATGCAGGCCTCAGAGCTGTGGATGAGCAGGGCTGTGACACCGCTGGGCGGATGTGGACGGTGGGGCAGGGGCAGAGCCATGTGGACTCGTGGCTCCCTGGGGCGGGTAGCATGCTTGCTGGCCTGGAGCTCCCGTTCATCCTTACAGACCCAGGGCACTCTGCTCGCAGAGGGGCTTCACTGCCCCAGCTCGGCCCCCCGGCCTGCGGCCCTGCTGGCCTGGGGAGCACGAGCTCTGCCTCAGAGGCTGGACTGTGTGTTGGATGCGTCAGTGCTGATGGGTGTGGGTGTTGTGTGTGTGTGTCTGGTTATCAGAAACGTTACCTTACAGCAATATGTGACCGTATTTCACTTGCCTGGGACAGTGTTCACTTGTGATCACCCTTCCTGACAGCCTTTCTTTGAGATGCTCTTTAGAGACAGAAGCTTCCTGTTCACTTTCTCCGCTATTACAACTTGACGTCAGTGTTAGGATGAATTAAAAAGACTCTGTAAGTTTATATTCAGATATTTAAAATTTATTCCATACCCTCTTCCTCAAATATGTGACTTTACAATTAATGTTGGTGTACCGGTCCCCTTGGCTCAAATGTGCCGCCAAGCGGAAGAAACGGTGAATGCAGGAGGCTGTGCCGGAGGCCCCCGTGCCCGTTGGATCAGCGGCATGTGCAAGGCTAGGCTGCAGACATGCCCAAAAGCAGGTGGAAACCATATCGATAGGGCTCTTACTGTCAGACTGGGTTGGTTGTGGACAAGGGCCAGCACCGGGCAGGGAGTGACTGACGGAGAGGCTGCCCCTGGCTTGGTCCTTGCTGGGTGGCCCTGACAACCGTGCAGAACCTTCCTGGATGGGCCCCTGCATGCCCAGGAGGTGCCCTCCTGCCCACTGACCAGCACAGAAAGATTGCACGTTTGTCCAGGGCCACAGCAGGGGTACTCCCTACCAGCAAGCAGTGGGAAAGGCCTTCGCTGGGCCTGAGCACCTGGCTCTGACCCTGGCCTTGGGTGTGGTGCATACTCCACCTTTATGAGGCTCAGTGCATCCCTAGGGCGCCTTGTTTCAAGGTTTTTCCACAAGATAACAGCTTTGTTGAGATACCCTCTGCATACCATACAGTTCATCCCGCTATAGTGGTTTTCACTGTGTTCACAGAAATGTGCAGCCTACACCACAGTCCGTTTTAAGGGCTTTCATCGCCTCCGAAAGTACCCATGCCCTGTGGTCATCACTGCTTATCCCCTCCCCACCCTGGAGCAGACCACCGATCTTTCTGTCCCTGTGGATTTGTCTCTTCTGGTCATTTCATATCCTGGAATCCTGTACCGTGTGGTCCCCAGAGAGACTTGTGTGCACGTGCCTGTGGGCTGTCGTTTGGAATGGCAGAAACACAACCCACACGTCCGTGAGTTAACGTAGAACACATTAAAGAGATGATATCAAACGCTTCATTTGAAAGTAGGGGATGCTCCCATGTAAGCAAGACTGCGTGTGTATGGAATGAGGACCAGCTGCTCAGCTAGGTCCGTGCTGACGGCTGTGCGGTGCAGACAGCCTCTCCCCAGCGCGGCGGTGGTCACCCTCCAGCCCGGCCGAGGCAGCCATGGGAACCGTTCTCGAGAGTCACCCAGAGGAGCTGCGTGCATGTGCCAGCCGCCTTCCAGTGTGCCCAGCCCCGGAGCTGCCCTTCGCCCGAGCTGCCGCTGTAGCCACTGCCCCACACAGGGCATTGGGCACCTCCCTCCCCAGCCCCCTCGAGCCCCTGCTTCCAGGAGTTGTTCTCATGTCCCCCAGACGTGCTGTGGGAGGGGTGAGGGTGAGTGACCTCCTCAGCATGCAGACTTGCTGTCCTCCCCCTCTTTACAAAAAAACCCCAGTCCCGCGTTTACCACCAGCTGCCACCCCATTTCTTTGCTCTCCTTTATAGCAAAAGTCCCCTTAAAGAGATGGCCATACCGTTGTCTCTCTAGCCTCCCCACCCTCTCTTTCCGAGAGCTTTATTGAGACATAATTTAAATACAGTGAAATTCAGCAGTTGTCAGTGTAGTGTGTTAAGTTTTAACACTAGTGAGTCACGTTCCCATCGCCACAGGTGTGACATAAGACATCTCCATTGTCCTGGAAAGTGCCCATTTCCTCCTCTGTCCCTGGACCCAGGACACCACTGATGGACTTTGGTCACGTGTTTTCTTTTTCTAGAATCTAATATGGGTGGTTTCTCCCAATTAGCATGTTCTTCCATTGTATACATACATCATATGTTTATCTGATCAACAGTGGACGGGCATTTGCGTAGTTCCCAAGTTTCAGCTATTACGAAAAAAGCTGCCATGAATAGTTACGTACGAGATTTGCTTTGTGGATGTGTGTTTTACTTTCTCTTTGGTAAATACTTAGGAGTGGGATTTCTGGATCACATGAGCAGGTAAAGTTTAATTTTTTAGGAATCTGCCAAACTTTTTCAGAGTGACTGTACAATTTCATGTTCCCACCGAGAGTGAATGAGAGTGCATTTGCTCTGTTTACTCACCGTCATTTGATGTGGTTTGTCTTTTTAACTTGCCCATTCTAGTGGATATCTAGTGGCATCCCTTAATTTCTATTTCCCTAAAGACGAATGATGGAGATTATTTTTTCATGTTTTTTGGGGGCGGGTCATCCATATATTTTGTTTGGTGAAGTATCTATTCCTGCATATTTATTTATTTTTGTCTATTAAAAAAAATGTTACTGAGAGCTCTTTATATTTAAACACAAGTCCATTACCAGGTTTCTCTTGTGCAAATATTTTATCCCAGTCTGTGGCTTGGCTTTTCATTTTCTTAGTATTGTCTTTTGAAGAGCAAAAGTTCTTAATGAAGTCCAGGCTAACTTTTTTTTTTTTTTTTTTGATACTTCATGCTTTCTGTGTCGTAAGAAATCTTTGTCTAACTTAATGTCAAAAAAATTTTCTCTTATTTTTCTTCTATAAGTTATGTAGTTTTGGCTTTTGCATTCAGTTCTGTAATCATTTTGAGGTCATTTTTATGTAAGGTAAGGTTAAAGCCCCCCCTTCCCCCTTTTCTGCATAAGGATATTCAATTATTTCAGCACCACCTGCTGACAACACGATTGTTTCGCATCCAGTTGTTTTACTTCTATTGAAAATTAGTTGAGTGTATATATGCGGGTCTGTTTCTGGACTCTGTTCTGTTCCATTGGTCTACATGTCGTTGTCACACTGTCTTGATTACTGTAGCTTTATAGTAAGTCTTGAACTGTAGTGTACACACCTTTCCACGTTGATCTTTTTCATTTCCTTGTATGTGTTTCAGAATCAGCTCATCCTTAGGACAAAAAAGAGTGCTGAGATTTTGATTGGGATTGTGTTGAATCTATAAATCAGTTTGGAGAGAAGTGACATCTCTCTCTCTTTTTTTTAATTGATTTATTTATTTGACAGAGAGAGAGCCAGAGAGCACAAGTGGTGGGAAAGGCAGTGAGAGAGGGAGAAGCAGACTCCCCACTGAGCGGGGGGGGGGGGGGGGCGATGTGGGGCTCAATCCCAGAACCCTGGGATCATGACCTGAGCCGAAGGCAGACGCTTCACCGACGGAGTCACCCAGGTGCCCCAAGAACTGACATCTTAACAGCGTAGAATCTTATGTTTATTTAGAGAGGTCTTGCACATATTTTATCCCTAAGTGATTCATTTTGGGGATGTTATTGTGATTTTATTATTACTTATTTTTTAAATTACAGTGTTATATTAGTTTCAGGTGTACAATGTAGTGATATCTACACAATACTCAATGTATTGTTTTTTAAATTTTAGTGTCCTCTTGGGCGCCTGGGTGGCTCAGTTGGTTAAGCGACTGCCTTCGGCTCAGGTCATGATCCTGGAGTCCCGGGATCGAGTCCCACGTCGGGCTCCCTGCTTAGCAGGGAGTCTGCCTCTCTCTCTGACCCTCCCCCCTCTCATGCTCTCTATCTCATTCTCTCTCTCAAATAAATAAATAAAATCTTAAAAAAAAAAAATTTAGTGTCCCCTTGTTTCTTGGTAATGCATAGAGATATAACTGATATTTTAAAATAGGGACATATCTTGCAACTTTGCTAATAAACTCCCTGTAGTTTCTAAAAAAAAAAAAAAAAAAAACCAAAAACAAAACAGATTTCATAGAATGTTCTACATAGATGTTTATGCCAAATGTGCATAAAGACACTTTCCCTTTTTCCATGCTGTATACCCTGCATTTCTCTTTTTGGTCTCACTGTACCATCCAGATCCTGCATTGTTGGACAGAAGTGTTGAGAGTGTGTGTTCTTGCCTCCTTCAGTCTGAGAGGGAAGGTTTCTGAACTCCTGACTTCTAGTAGATTCCCTTTTTTAGGTTGGCAAAATCTTCCTGTCTTCGTTTGTTCTGTTTTTTATGTGAATGGGAGTAGAATGTCTTATGCTTTATTCATCTATCAGAATGATAGTTTTTGGGCGCCTGGGTGGCTCAGTTGGTTAAGCGACTGCCTTCAGCTCAGGTCATGATCCTGGAGTCCCTGGATCGAGTCCCGCATCGGGCTCCCTGCTCGGCAGGGAGTCTGCTTCTCCCTCTCCCACTCCCCGTTTGTGTTCCCTCTCTCGCTGTGTCTTTCTCTGTCAAATAAATAAATAAAATCTTTAAAAAAAAAAAAAAAA